>NC_070585.1:32000163-32006529 GCF_027409825.1 Scomber japonicus | reverse complement strand
CTCCCTTCTTCTTCCCTCCCTCCTTCCTTCCTTCTTCCTCTCTTCCTTCCTCCTTTCCTTCCTTCTCCCTCCCTCCCTCCTTTCTTCTTCCTCCCTCCTTTTCTTCCTCCCTCCTTTCCTTCCTTCCTTCTTCCTCCCTTTCTCCTTTCTTCTTTCTTCTTCCTCCCTCCTTTCCTCCCTTCATCCCTCCTTTCTTCTTCCTCCCTCCCTCCCTCCTTCCTTCTTCCTCCCTTCCATCCTTCCTCCCTCCTTTTCTTCTTTCTTCCTCCCTTCCTTCCTCCTTTCCTTCCTCCCTCCCTCCCTCCTTTCTTCTTCCTCCCTCCTTTTCTTCCTTCTATGAACAATATGTAAGGGTTAAAGATGTATGATGAGTTTACAAAATACAAAACACTGGAGGATAAAAAACAACACAAAAAAAAGAAAATGTCAAAACACGGTGTAACATCAGTGGCCCAAAATTGACCTGTAGTTAAGTTTGAGTGACAGCTGCCATCTTTAGTTGCCGTAGTAACAGTGAGATGGAGCAAGAATACCAAAACATGGTTGAAGTTTAAACTAGTAAAAGGGAGAAAATGTCACAATAAGTCGTAATGTCAGTGACCCCAAAAACGACCTGTAGTTACGTTTGAGTGACAGCTGCCATCTGCGGTTGCCGTAGTTACAGTGAGTGAGGCGGAGCAGTGATGCAGCCGGGATGATGTACATTAATATTAAATATTTGTGGACAGAGTAAGAAGGATAGAGGGATGGATGTATGGACGGATGGATGGAGGCATTAAGAGACAATCGTCTAACCTTTAACCTCTGTCTGTGTTTACCGTTGCCATGACGACAAAGACGAGTTGTGTCTCCTTGTTATGTTACGAGACAGATCCTTTCTTCTTTCCCTCCCTCCCTCCTTCCTTCCTTTCCTTCCTTCTTTCCTCTGTCCCTCTTTCATTCCTTCCTCTTTTCCTTTCTCCCTCCCTCCTTCTTTCCTCCCTCCCTTCTCACTTCCTTCCTTCCTTCCTTATTTCCTCCATTCTTCCTTCCTTCTTCCTCCCTATGAGGCTTATTGATCATAATTCCCAAAAATATATGAAAAAAATTGGGTTATAAATTGAAATGAAGTCGGCTAAAAGGATATTTTGCTTTATTCTTACTCCTCACTCTACACAAACAGTAATATTTTCAAATTAAAATACTGTAACTAGTAATATGTCATATTTTATTTTGAAAGTAACTTGAACTGGAATTAAATTTATTTTTTAAACCGTAATACTGGAAAATAAACTTAATATTTTCAAATTAAAATAACTAGTAATATGTCATTTATTTTATTTTGAAAGAAACTGGAAATAACTGCAGAGAAATGTATTTTTTAACCGTGTAAAGTGATAAAAACAAACACTGCTGTAAACCTCAATCTGTATTCATGGTCATACTTTACCCTCACACACACACACACACACACACACACACACACACACACACACACACATACACACACACACACACACACACACACACACACACACACACACACACACACACACACACACACACACACACACACACACACACTCCCTCCATGTACTTCCTGGCATGTCAGTGTGTTCTGCACTCTGTGTTCCTATAAAGATTTTACAATCATCAATTTAAAAAAGCTTTTTCAGAGCTGTTACATAACTGTGCTTTGAAATGTGCTGATACGCTGATATAAGGACAATAACACACTCTCTCTATCGCTACTGTGTTTTTCAGTCTGACAGGAAGTAAAATAACTTGACATATTTTTAATGGACAGACGATCAAGCCCTCCAGAAGATAAAATTAAAAGGATTTGGTGTTTTTATGACTTTTAAGTGCTTTTCATATTTCTCTGTGGAGACATTAAGCTGTTTTTTATTGCTTGTTATTCCTGATTTCAGTCACACTTAGTCTCATCTCTGTTAAGTAGTATTCATAAGCAGCTTATAAACACATAATAAATGTTTGTACCACACTATAATGTAGTTATAAGCAGATATATAATAATAACATCCCTATAGTCTCCTATGAAGACATATTTTACATCATTATAACTGTGTTACAGGACATTTAATAGAATATAAAGAATACAGCAAAATGTTTGACTGGTGATTTTTGAATTTTGTAATTAAAACAAGTCAAATTATACATGAAAATGTGTATCAGCTGCATAAAAATGTTAAAAATGATGTGTTTTATTTCCATTTTTTGTATATTCAGGGTCACATTAGGAAAAGTCCACCTAGAGGAAATGAGTATTGGGTGTTTTTACAGCTCATGTAATATAAAAAGGGGTAAAAAAAAAAAACCCACATATGACTTAAAGAGCTTTATAGCTGCTGGTTAGTTTATTCTTTAACGTTGGAGAGAGCAAGGCTAGCAGTTTCCAGTCTTTATGCTAAGCTAAGCTAACTACACCATGACTCCAGCTCCAGAGAAGAAGGAGAGAACTACGCTAGCAGTTTCCACCTGCTTCCAGTCTTTATGCTAAGCTAAGCTAACTACGCCATGACTCCAGCTCCAGAGAAGAAGAAGAAGAAGAAGAAGAAAGCAAAATAAATGTAATTCTCCCCCCCAAAAAAAAAATCTTTTGAAGATTAAAACATTTTTTTTCTCCTTCTCATTTATTACTGGAAGCATTTTAATAATTAAAAACATGAAGCACGTTTCTTATAGAGGCGGGAAACACAACTTTTTTTTTTTCTTTTTATGTGTGGAGATGTAAAATCCAGGTAAAGATGTGTTTTAACTGTTCTGTCTTTCTTTGTTTCATTTATTCTATCCCTCCATCCATCTCTCTTTTTTCCCCTCTGGTTCATATCTCTCTCTTTCTCTCTCTCTCTCTCTCTCTCTCTCTCTCTCTCTGACCCCCCAGTCTGGCTCTGTGTGGAAACCTTGCCGGCTCTAATTAAACTTTGGGCAGATTAGAACTTTGCCTTGTCAGTCTTTATTCATGCTTAAACAAGTTATTACTTTTTGAGAAATTAAATTAGCCGGCAATTAATTAATCGACACAGAGCTGGGAAAGAGGACGAAGGGGAGGGGAAGAAGGGGGGGAGGGAGGAAGGAGGGAAGGAGGGAGGGGGGGAGGGAGATGGAAATTGGAGGAAAAAGAAGACAGGAGAAGAAGAAAAAAAAAGAAGCAGAGAGGGGGGGGGGTGAAATGAAATGAGAACTAGGGTTTGGCAGCAAATGAAGGAAAAAGGAAACAGATTTATCTCAAAGATGGAAGGAAAAGAAGAAAAAGAAAAAAGATAGATATTAGATATTTAAATGTCATCCGTTCTTTCACTAATTAGCAGGAGAGCTTCTTCTTCTTCTTCTTCTTCTCCCCCTTTTTTTCAGATATCAGTATTTGATGCTTTCAGAAGCCAAGCCCTCCTCCTCTTCCTCCCTCCTTCCTCCTTTTTTATGCACAGAAGTTATTACAAAGATAACCCCCCTCCCCTCCCTCCCTCTTTCTTTCTTTCTTTCTCCTCTTTTCTCTTTTTCCAAAATCCAAAATTAATTCACCCTCTGACTCCTTTTTTTTTTTGAAGACAAACAGACTGAAAAAAAAGAGAGAGAAGGAAATAAGAGTCTCTACTTTGCTTTCTTTTTGTTTCACTTGATTTTCTCTTTTTTTCTTTTCTTGTTTATTAACCCTCCTGTTGTCCTCAGGTCAAGAAAGGAAGGAAGGAAGGAAGGAAGGAAGGAGAAAGGAGGGAGGAAGGAAAGAAGGAAGAAGGAAGGAAAGGAGGGAGGGAGGAAAGGAGGAAGGAAGGGAGTAAGGGAGGGAGGGAGGAAGGAAGGAAGAAAGAGAGGAAGGAAAGAAGGAAAGAAAGGAGTAAGGAGGGAAGAAGGAAGGAAGGAAAGGAGTAGGGAGGGAGGAAAGGAGGAAGGAAGGAAGGAAATGAGTAAGGGAGGAAGAAAGGAAGGAAGGAAGAAGGAAAGGAGGGAGGGAGGAAGGAAAGGAGGAAGAAAGAAAGGAGGGAGGATGGAAAGGAGGAAGGAGGGAGGGAGGAAGGTAGGAAGGAAGGAAGGACAGAAGTATGGAAGGAGGGAATGATGGATGGAAGGAAGGAAAGGAAGGAGGGAAGGAAGGAAGGAAGGAAGGAAGGAAAGAAAGAAGGAACAGTCAAAAGAGATGGGGTCAATTTGACCCGGGAGGACGACAGGAGGGTTAAACAGCAGCAGTAGCATTATCTTCTCCTCCTCCTCTTCCTCCTCTTCCTCTTCCTCTTCTTCCTCCTATTGACTGACACGTTTTAAAATGAGTCTTCCTGCGAGAGGTATAAATCCATTTCCTCCCTCCTTCTCCTCCCTCCTCTTCCTCCTCCTCGCTTTATAAGCCTCTGCCGGTGTCTAACCAACCGAACGACAAAAGGTGTCAAGGCGAGGGGAAGCTCGACAGTCGATATGAAATAAAGAGCGTCGGTGTCGCCGCGGCAACGGTCAGGTCTGTGTTTGACCCTCGTGACAGAGAGAAGCGGAGAGAGGTGGAGAGATAGATGGAAGAGGAAGAGGAGGAGGAAGAGGAGGAGGAGGAGGAGAGGAAAGGGTCGACTCCTGTTGGGTGTAAACAGCTGCTGTGTAATCATGTAAAAGGTCTCGGTTATGTCACTCTCTCTCTCTTCCTTCCTTCCTTCCTTCCTTCCTTCCTTCTTTCCTTCATCTCTGCATTATTTGTTTAGAGTCACAAACTCAACAAGGCCTGCAAATTAACCTTGTCTGTTTTGACTGTTCCTTCTTTCTTTCCTTCCCTCCTTCCTTCCTTCTTTCCTTCTTTCCTCCGTCCTTCCTTCCTTCCTCCCTCCTTCTCTTTCTTTCCTCCCTCGTACCTTCCTTCCTTCCTTCCTTCCGTCCTCCCTCCCTTCTTTCCTCTGACCTTCCTTCCTTTCCGTCCTCCCTCCCTCCTTTCCTCCGACCATCCTTCCTTCCTTCCTTCTTTCCTCCAGCCTTCCTTCATTCCTTCCTTCCTCCCTCCCTTCTTTCCTCCGACCTTCCTTCTTTCGTTCTCTCTTTATTTCCTCCCCCCTACCTTCCTTCCTTCCTTTCCTTCCTACCTCCCTTCTTTCCTCCATCCATCCTTCCTTCCTTCCTTGACTCGAGGACAACAGGAGGGTTAAATGAACAAATACGTGGTTTGATCATGTGACTCTTTTACTAATCTGATGCCCACATCGGTCGTAATCAACCTTCACACATCTCTGTTAATCAATAATGATTAGGAGAATGTGAGGGCAAGCTGGGAGCTGACTGGCTAGTGGAGACACTAATCAGGTAAATGCAAAGCAGGTGTAAAGAGAGGCACACAAAGAAAACCCAAAAAAATGACTAAACACACACTGGAAACCAAAGAGGCCAAAAACATGAAGCCTTGACACATCTGTCGTCATGGTTACAGTAACAATAACCACAGGGTTAAAAGTTACGGGACGACTGTCATACAGGAAATGATCCAACCTTCCTCTTCTGAATAAGTCCATACATATTATTTAAGGTAAATTAATGAATAAATAAGAGATAAACTAATATATCCAACCCAACACATTCCCTTCAATGTTTTCTGATCATTTTTATAAGCACTTTAATAATTATGTGTGTAGTTCCTCAGGTCTCTCTTAAAAAAATACATTAATCTCAAATCGGACTTCCTGATTAAATATATACTGTAGATATGATCTTAACTGCACCACTGCTGATCCACCAAGTTACCTCTCACTCACCAGTAACTTCTGATCTATAATAAGGAAGTTTAGCCAACGTTCAATCAGGTAAACTATCTTCACACTTCACGTCTCTCTCTGATTGAAACACCATTGTGCAGCTGTGTTTTTATGGTTACATGTTTAAGTTTGAGGATTGCAATCACCTCTGCAACTTTAAAGTCTGTGTAAAGTAAGAATAAATATGTGTTCTGAGTGGTTTGAATGATTTAAAAAATCGCCAAATATATGAAATTAGGCTTCAAAGTTGTGCAAAACTCTCTACCAAGTGTCACCTGTCAAAGTCACCACCTCTACCAGAAACACGAAGAGCTTTCTGCTGCTAACTCAGCTGCTAGCTCTGCGGCTAGCTTGACGCCTAGCTCGGTGGCTAACTCGACGGCTAACTCGGCGGCTAAGTCGACGGTTAGCTCGGCGGCTAACTCCACAGCTAACTCGGCGGCTAACTCCACAGCTAACTCGACGGCTAGTTCGGGGGCTAACTCGACGGCTAACTCGGCGGCTAACTTGGCGGCTAGCTCAACGGCTAACTCGGCAGCTAACACGGCGCCTAACTCAATGGCTAACTCGGCAGCTAACTTGGAGGCTAACTCAGAGGCTAACTCGGAGGCTAGCTTGGCCCACTAAATCCTGAACACAGAAATCTTGA
>NC_070585.1:31987663-31995163 GCF_027409825.1 Scomber japonicus | reverse complement strand
AAGGAAGGAAGGAAGGAAGGAAAGGAGTAAGGAGGGTGGGGGGAAGGAAAGGAATAAGGAGGGAGGGAGGAAGGAAGGAAGTAAGGAGAGAAGGAAGGAAGGAAGGAAAGCAGTAGGGAGGGAAGAAGGGAGGAAGGAAAGGATTAAGGAGGGAGGGAGGAGAGAAGGAAAGGAGGAGGGAGTAAGGAGGGAGGGAGGAGAGAAGGAAGGAAGGAAAGGAGTAAAGAGGGAGGGGGGAAGGAAAGAAAGAAAAGAAGGAAGGAAGGAAGGAAGGAAAGGAGTAAAGAGGGAGGGAGGATAAGAATAAGGAGGGAGGGAGGAAGGAAGGAAGGAAGGAAAGGAGTAAGGAGGAAGGGAGGGAGGAGAGAAGGAAAGGAGGAAGGAAGGAAAGGAGTAGGAAGGTAAGGAAAGGAGTAGGGAGGGAAGGAAGGACGGAAAGAAAGGAGTAAGGAGGGAGGGAGGAAGGAAGTAAGGAGAGAAGGAAGGAAGAAAAGGAGTAAGGAGGGAGGGGGGAGGAAAGGAGTAAGGAAGGAAGGAAGGAAAGCAGTAGGAAGTGAAGAAGGAAGGAAGGAAGGAAGTGAGGAAAGAAGTATGGAAGGAGCTGTAATAGAGGTGCTGCATCAGGTGTAGCATATGAAAGGCTTTAATATGGATGAGCTGTGTGTGGAGTGTATATGTGGGTATATGTGAGAGAGTTTTGGTGTCTTTTTATTAGAGATTAGAAAATGTGATGAAATGAAGAGAGAAAGAGTTCATGCTCAACGTCTGAACCTTTCCACATATCCCTCCTGTTTTCCTCAGGTCAAGGAAGGGAGGAAGGAAGGAAAGGAGTAAGGAGGGAGGGAGGAAGGAAGTAAGGAAAGAAGGAAGGAAAGGAGTAGGGAGGGAAGAAGGAAGGAGTAAGGAGGGAGGGAGGAGAGAAGGAAGGAAGGAAGGAAGAAAGGAAAGGAGAAAGAAGTAAGGAGAGAAGGAAGGAAGGAAAGGAGTAGGAAGGAAAGGAGGAAGGAAGGAAAGCAGTAGGGAGGGAAGAAGGGAGGAAGGAAAGGATTAAGGAGGGAGGGAGGAGAAAAGGAAGGAAAGGAGGAGGGAAGGAAGGAAGGAAGGAAAGGAGGAAGGAGGAAGGAAGGAAGGAAAGAAAGGATTAAGGAGGGAGGGAGGAAGGAAGTAAGGAGAGAAGGAAGGAAGGAAAGGAGTAGGGAGGGAAGGAAGGACGGAAAGAAAGGAGTAAGGAGGGAGGGAGGAAGGAAGTAAGGAGAGAAAGAAGGAAGAAAAGGAGTAAGGAGGGAGGAAGGAAGGAAGGAAGGAAAGGAGTAAAGAGGGAGGGAGGATAAGAATAAGGAGGGAGGGAAGGAAGGACGGAAAGAAAGGAGTAAGGAGGGAGGGAGGAAGGAAGTAAGGAGAGAAAGAAGGAAGAAAAGGAGTAAGGAGGGAGGGGGAAGGAAAGCAGTAGGAAGGGAAGAAGGAAGGAAGGAAGGAAGTGAGGAAAGAAGTATGGAAGGAGGTGTAATAGAGGTGCTGCATCAGGTGTAGCATATGAAAGGCTTTAATATGGATGAGCTGTGTGTGGAGTGTATATGTGGGTATATGTGTGAGAGTTTTGGTGTCTTTTTCTTTTTTATTAGAGATTAGACAGAAAATGTGATGAATTGAAGAGAGGAAGAGTTCATGCTCAACGTCTGAACCTTTCCACACGCTAACAAGCTCAAATTATCCAGCGTGACAATATTTAGACCGCTAAATGTTTAACCTGCATTAACTTCTGTTGTTTTCTTTCCATCAGAAATAAGCAGAGAACACAACTCTGATATATCATCAGCTTTTAAAGTTGATATATTGAATGGATGGTTTACTAGATTCTCCAGAAATGCAGAGTATGCATCAAGAGCTGACTACTCACACTCACATTACCCAAAATGCAACGCTACTACTCACACTCACATTACCCAAGATGCAACGCTACTACTCACACTCACATTACCCAAGATGCAACGCTACTACTCACACTCACATTACCCAAGATGCAACGCTACTACTCACACTCACATTACCCAAGATGCAACGCTATTACTCACACTCACATTACCCAAGATGCAACGCTACTACTCACACTCACATTACCCAAGATGCAACACTACTACTCACACTCACATTACCCAAGATGCAACGCTACTACTCACACTCACATTACCCAAGATGCAACACTACTACTCACACTCACATTACCCAAGATGCAACACTACTACTCACACTCACATTACCCAAGATGCAACGCTACTACTCACACTCACATTACCCAAGATGCAACACTACTACTCACACTCACATTACCCAAGATGCAACGCTGCTACTCACACTCACATTACCCAAGATGCAACGCTACTACTCACACTCACATTACCCAAGATGCAACGCTACTACTCACACTCACAATACAACGCAACTTCTGAAAAAAACCCAAAATACAAACGTCACAGATCACCACCTCGGTGGTTTCAAGTTAGCTACAACAAGGGTTTTCAAAATAAAAGCACCAATTCTATCGTTATGGTTTTCTTAATAATAAAATTTAACAGGTGTTTTATTTTGCGAAAATGACAGGAAGTGCGTTACTCGCTACGGCTAACTTGAGTAGCCGTTTCCTCCCTACTCCTTTCCTTCCTCCTTCCTTCCTTCCTTCCTCCCTCCTTTCCTTCCTTTCCTTCATTCCCTCCCTACTCCTTTCCTTCCTTCCTTCTCTCCTTAATTCTTTCCTCCCTCCCTCCTTACTCCTTTCCTTCCTTACTCCTTCCTCCTTTCCTTCCTTCCTGCTTCCTCCTTTCTTTCCTCCCTCCCTACTCCCTTCCTCCCTTCCTTCCTTCCTTCCTTCCTTCCTCCCTCCTTAGTCCTTGGTACGGCTCCAGACTCTCTCCATCGTTGCATCCATCAGATATCAGGAAGCATTTTTCTTTTTGTCAGCAGCAGTGTTTCATGTTCGCTCACTGATCATTCTCCGTCTTTCACGCCTACCTAAACTGATTGCGTGATCGCCGTGACGACTGTCAGCAGCGCTCTCCGGTCCGTCGGCCCGCTTCCTGTTTTGATCCGACGGTAACAGTCGGGAGTCTCTACCTGCAGGCTGATTGATGCGTTCCTCATATATTCCTCCTCACACGGCTGAGTGATGCTTCAGACAGATTGATGCTGACACGTATGTCCAGCCACAGAAAACAACATGTGACAGGCGTGTTGAGGAGCAGCGGTATCGGTAGTAGCGGTAGCCGTAGCAACGGTAGCGTGATGACAGGCTGCACAGGTAACTGCTGGGTTGGATTCAGACGTGTCAGCTTGATCTCAGGGGAAATTTGTGGTTATTTATGCTGCGAGGAATGCCAGCATCGCTTCTCTCCATCATGCGTGCTGGAAGCTAAAGACTGATGCTGATGGACACTTTTTATTCTTCTATTCAATAAAAAGAAATTCATGACAACCTTTATGTTAACCTTGTTTTATGGAGTTAAAATAAAAAGATGATGATGGGAATATCCTTTTTATTATTATTGTGTGTTTTCAGCCTTTGACAAATATTAGACAGCCTTCCTCCTTACTCCTTTCCTTCCTTCTCTCCTCCTTACTCCTTTCCTTCCTTCTCTCCTCCTTACTCCTTTCCTTCCTCCCTCCCTACTCCTTTCCTTCCTTCTCTCCTCCTTACTCCTTTCCTTCCTTCTCTCCTCCTTACTCCTTTCCTTCCTTCTCTCCTCCCTCCCTCCCTACTCCTTTCCTTCCTTCCTTCCTTCCTTCCTTCCTTCCTTCCTTCTTCCCTCCTCCTTTCCTTCCTACCTTCCTTACTTCCTCCCTCCCTCCTTACTCATTTCATTCCTCCCTCCCTCCTTACTCCTTTCATTCCTCCCTCCCTCCTTACTCCTTTCCTTCCTTCTCATCTCCCTACTCCTTTCCTTCTCTCCTCCCCCCTTCCTCCTTTCCTTCCTTCTCTCCTTCCTCCCTCCCTTCCTCCCTCCTTTCATTTCTTCCTTCCTTCTTTCCTCCTTTCCCTCCTTACTCCTTTCCTTCCTTCTCTCCTCCCTCCCTCCCTTCCTCCCTCCCTACTCCTTTCCTTCCTTCCTTCTCTCCTCCCTCCCTCCCTCCTTACTCATTTCCTTCTTTCCTTCCTTCCTTCCTTCCTCCCTCCCTCCCTCCCTGCCTCCTTACTCCTTTTCTTCCTTCCTTCTCTCTTCCCTCCCTCCTTACTCCTTTCCTTCCTTCTCTCCTCCCTCCCTCCCTCCCTCCTTACTCCTTTCCTTCCTTCCCCCCTCCCTCCTTACTCCTTTCCTTCCTTCCCTCCCTCCCTCCTTACTCCTTTCCTTCTCTCCTCCCTCCCTCCCTCCCTCCCTTCCTCCCTCCTTCCTCCTTGCATGACAACCTTTATGTTAACCTCATTTTATAAGTCAAAAAAAAGAAGATGGGAATATCCTTTTTTTTTATTATGTGTGTTTTCAGCCTTTGACAAATATTAGACAGCCTATAAAAAAAAAAAGTGGAACACAAGAAGAGATTTATTCCACTTCTTCACAGAAACACTCGAGCAAAATGAGGAACATAATAAATTATAACTACCCTCCGTTTTCATGTTTACTCATAAATTCAGACAACGCTCGGAGATTTACATCAGAAAAAAAAAAACCCTCCTTATTTCAACAGTGATATTATATTCCTCCTATTTCTCAGGCTGAAAGGAAGCATCTCTAAGGACTCTCACATGGTGTTGGAAAGAGGACCGAAGCTGCACAGAGATAATTTGACTGAAGAGAAAAACATCAGGAAGAGGCTGCGGATACATTTCTCTGTCAGGCTTTGTGTCATTTTCTACAGCGAGATGAAGTTTGCTGATTTTTTTTTTTTAGGGGAAGAAATAAAGTGTGACAGTGTTTTTTTTTTTTTCTTCCCTGCTGGAAATCTACAAGTAAAAAGCCGTCAAACAGAAGCGGGAGTCGGTCACTGTGCAGCTTGGTGATGCTCTCTGGAGGGAAACTGCTTCACCAACTAAACTTCATGAGGAGAAAAACAAAAAACTGGTTCAGTGCAACGACGACACTGGAAAGAAACAGGAAGAGGAAATACACTGCTGCTGTATGCCGATCATAAGGAAGGAAGGAAGGAAGGAAGGAAGTGAAGCTATAATCATTCCTTCATAGAGCAAATATGCAGATAATGTAAGATAAATAAAGTGTTGAAGGTTTTACCCTCCTCTCGTCCTCTCGGGTCAAATTGACCCCGTCTCTTTTGACTGTTCCTTCTTTCCTTTCTCCTTCTTTTTAAAATTTTTCCTTTGTTCCTTCCTCTCCTTCCATACTTCTTTCCTCACTTCCTTCCATCCTTCCTTGCTCCTTTCCTTCCTCCCTCCGTCCCTCCCTCCCTACTCCTTTCCTTCCTTCCTTCTCTTCTTACTTCCTTCCTCCCTCCCTCCTTACTCATTTCCTTCCTCCCTCCCTACTCCTTTCCTTCCTCCCTCCTTAGTCCTTTCCTTCCTTCTCTCCTTCTCTCCTTCCTTCCTCCCTTCTTACTCCATTATACTGTTGTCACATATAAACCATCAGTAGGTTTATTGGCTTACTTACTTCCTCCCTCCTTACTCATTTCCTTCCTCCCTCCTTCCCTACTCCTTTCCTTTCCTTCCTTCCTTCCTTCTCTCCTTACTTACTTTCTCCCTCCCTCCTTACTCCTTTCCTTCCTCCCTCCCTACTCCTTTACTTCCTTTCCTTCCTCCTTTCCTTCCTTCCTTCTCTCTTTACTTCCTTCCCCCCTCCCTCCTTACTCCTTTCCTTCCTTCTCTCCTCCCTCCCTCCCTCCCTCCCTTCCTCCCATCATACAAATGCACTTAGCACCATTATACTGTTGTCACATATAAACCATCAGCAGGTTTATTGGGTTAATTTGACATGCAGATTCTCACAGGACTAATACTGTCACATGACCTCTGTGTTTGGTTTTCAAATTAAAAGCATGGCCCAATTTGCACAGGATTACTACAAACTACTAGAAGTCTCTCCAGGTTAGACTAGTCCAGTGTGAAAAAAGGCTTTAATTGGACCTTATTCTGAAGTGTTAATGCCGACTGAGTGAACTTCTGAGAAGGTTGACTGAGGTGAGGAAGACTTACATCACTTATGCAATCACTCTGAGCCTCTTTCTCAACCAGAACCAAAACTTAAGCTTGCATACATCCACCATTAAAGACTCTTAATAGTCACGGAGCTGATGGTGCTCCTGCAGATTATTAAAGCCAAGAAGAAGCTGCACCAAGAAGGAGTCACACATTCATCCAAACATGCTCCAAGTGTGATTTAGAGTATGTGAGAAGTTCCTGGATGGTTTACTAGATTCTCCAGAAATGCAGAGTATGCATCAAGAGCTGACTACTCACACTCACATTACCCAAGATGCAACGCTACTACTCACACTCACATTACCCAAGATGCAACGCTACTACTCACACTCACATTACCCAAGATGCAACGCTACTACTCACACTCACATTACCCAAGATGCAACGCTACTACTCACACTCACATTACCCAAGATGCAACGCTACTACTCACACTCACATTACCCAAGATGCAACGCTACTACTCACACTCACATTACCCAAGATGCAACGCAACTACTCACACTCACATTACCCAAGATGCAACGCTACTACTCACACTCACATTACCCAAGATGCAACGCTACTACTCACACTCACATTACCCAAGATGCAACGCTACTACTCACACTCACATTACCCAAGATGCAACGCTACTACTCACACTCACATTACCCAAGATGCAACGCTACTACTCACACTCACATTACCTAAGATGCAACGCTACTACTCACACTCACATTACCCAAGATGCAACGCTACTACTCACACTCACATTACCCACGATGCAACGCTACTACTCACACTCACATTACCCAAGATGCAACGCAACTTCTGAAAAAGGAAGAAGGAAGGAAAGGAGGAAGGAAGGAAGGAAGGAAGGAAGGAAAGGAAGAAGGAAGGAAGGAAGGAAGGAGGGAGGAAAGAAGGGAGGAAAGGAAAGAAGGAAGGGAGGAAAGAAAGGAAGGAAGAAGGAAGGGAGGAAGGGGGAAAGGAAAGAAGGAAGGGAGGAAGGAAAGGAAAGGAGAGAAGGAAAGGAAGGAAAGGAAGGAGGAAGGAAGGAAGGAAAGGAAAGACGGAAAGAGCTGACTACTCACACTCAAATTACCCAAGATGCAACGCAACTTCTGAAAAAAACCCAAAATACAAACGTCACAGATCACCACCGAGGTGATGTTTTCAAAATAAAAGCACCAATTCTATCGTTATGGTTTTCTTAATAATAAAATGTAACGGGTGTTTTATTTTGTGAAAATGACAGGAAGTGCGTTACTCGCTACGGCTAACTTGAGCGACTCTGAATTGTCAGGAACAAAACTTTAAACAGGTGTTATTTGGACAGATTAGCGTCACATTGTGGATCTAAAGGGCTACTTTACTTT
>NC_070585.1:31977663-31980163 GCF_027409825.1 Scomber japonicus | reverse complement strand
CATCTTTCCTTCCTTCTCCCTTCCATCTTTCCTTCTTCCTCCCCTCCATCCTTCCCTTCCTTCATCTGTCCTTCTTTCCTTCCTTCCTTCCATCCTTCCTCCTTTCCTTCATTCTTCCTCCCTTTCATCCTTCCATCCTCCCTTCCTCTGTCCTTCTATCCCTCCTTCCTCCCTTCCTTTTCTTTCCTTTCCTCCCTTCATCCTATCCACCCATCCTTTCTTTTCCTCCTTTCCTTCCTCCCATCTTTCCTTCTTCCTCCCTTTCATCCTTCCATCCTTCCTTCTTCCTCCCTTTCATCCTTCCATCCTCCCTTCCGTCCTTCCTTCCTTCTTCCTCCCTTTCATCCTTCCTTCCTTCCCCCCTTCCTTTCCTTTCCTTTCCTTCCTCCCATCCATTCTTCCTTCCTCCCTTCCTTCCATCTTCCTTCTTCCTCCCTTTCATCCTTGCATCCTTCCTTTCCTTCCTCCCTTCCTCTGTCCTTCTTACTACCTTTCATCCTCCCATCCATCTGTCCTTCTTTCTCCCCTTCCTTTCCTTTCCTTTCATCCCCTCCCTTCCTTCCTCCATTTCATCCTTCCTTCCTTTCCTTCTTCCCTTCCTCTGTCCTTCTTTCCTCCCTCCCTTTCCTTTCCTCCCATCCATCCTTCCGACCTTCCTTCCTTCCTTCATCCTTCCTTCCTTCCTTCCTTCCTTTCCTTCCTCCCTTCCTCTGTTATTAGATATATATAATCTAATGCCACCCCTCTATAAGCAGTTAAAATGAGCTATACTATAACATTAACTGTGACCTTCCTTCCTTCCTTTCATCCTTTCCTTCCTTCTTCCATCCTTCCTTCCTCCATCCATCCTTCCTTCTTTTCCTTCCTTCCGTCCTTCCGTCCTTCCTCTGTCCTTCTTTCCCTCCTTCCTCCCTTCATTTCCTTTCCTCCCTTCCTTCCTCTCCTTCCTTCCTTCCTCTGTCCTTCTTTCCCTCCTTCCTCCCTTTCCTTTCCTCCCTTTCCTTCCTCCCTTCCTGCCTCCCATCCATCCATCCTTCCTTCCTCCCATTCATCCATCCTTCCTTCCTTCCTCCCTTCCATCTTTCCTTCTTCCTCCCTTTCATCCTTCCATCCTTCCTTCTTTTCCTCCTTTCCTTCCTTCTTCCTCCCTCCCATCCTTCCCTTCCTTCCTCCCTTCCTTCCTTCCATCCTCCCTCCCTTCCTTCCTCCCATCCATCTTTCCTTTTTCCTCCCTTTATGTTACATTTCTGAACATATTTCAAATTTGAGTTGTTCACATGCAGGTAGTCTGGATGCTGCGGGTCGTCATAGTAACGCATGTTTTCTGGCTGGGTAGTTTTAGCAGGAGCTCAGCAGTAAAGCGATTGTCAGATGGAAAGATTTGGCTCCAAAAAAAACAGACTAAAAGAAACAGAGAGACGAGTCAATCTGACAAAATGACTCAACTAACGGCTTATTGGATGACGGATATGTATCATTGTGGTATGTCATGTGACCAAAGTTATGTATTTGGTTGTCATGTGATGATGTCATGTTTTACTCCTTCCTTCCTTCACCTTAAAGGACAAATTCATGTTTGTTCAAGTCTGTCTTAACCTTCCTGTTGTCCTCGAGTCAAGGAAGGAAGGGAGGAAGAAGGAAGGAAAGGAAGGAAGGAAGGAAGGAAGGAAGGAAGGGAGGGAGGGAGGAAGAAGGATGGGAGGAAGGAGGGGAAGAAGGAAGGGAGGATGGAGGGAGGGAGGAGGAAGGAAAGGAGGAAGGGAGGATGGAAGGGAGGAAAGGAAGAGAGGAAAGAAGGAAAGAAGGACAGAGGAAGAGAGGAAGAAGGAAGGAAGGAAGGAAGGAAGGAAGGAAGAAGGAAGGAAAGGAGGGAGAAAGGAAGAAGGAAGGAAGGGAGGAAGGAAAGGAAGGAAGGATGGAAGGATGAAAGGGAGGAAGAAGGAAGGAAGAAGAAAGGAAGGGAGGAAATGAAAGGAAGGGAGGAAGGAAGGGAGGAAGGAAGGAAAGAAGGAAGGATGAAAGGAAAAATAGAAGGGAGGAAGAAGGAAGGAAAGGAGGAAGGAAGGAGGGAAGGAAACTAAATATCTTCTTTTTGTTCCCTTGCCAAGCTGTACTGGACTTTTTACTCACATGTTGCAGAATGTATTTTCATATGTATGTATATTCATACTCTTCTATGATCCTTGCAGAAAATGTATATATGTGTACATTATACCAGCAATTAGCAACAACTCGCTGCTTTTCCTATCGCTTCATCAACTGCATTGTTTATCCCTATAGTGTGTTTTATGTTTCTCCTTGTGTGTTGTTTTATGTATATCATCTGCTGCTGTGTTTATGTGTTATTATCAGCTGTGCAATGACAATAAAGGCATTGAAATTGAATTTTGGATTCTGACCTTCATTTCTTACACTGCAGTTTCTCAATCTAACACCCATCATCCTGCTGCTAATAACAAACCAAAAACACCCAAAAAATGCACATCTTCTTGTTAATTTA
>NC_070585.1:31967663-31972663 GCF_027409825.1 Scomber japonicus | reverse complement strand
ACCAGATGGCAGCTGTTCACTCAAACTAACTGTAGGTTGATTTTAGTCATTTTTTAATATATTTTTTGGTAGAATATGGGTTTCTTTAGTCAATTTAAGTCTCTTTTTAATCATTTTTATGTCTGTTTTTGGTAGTTTTTAGGTGTCTTTA
Organism: Scomber japonicus; assembly: GCF_027409825.1. Lineage (NCBI taxonomy): Eukaryota > Metazoa > Chordata > Actinopteri > Scombriformes > Scombridae > Scomber > Scomber japonicus. The sequence continues at coordinate 31,972,512 of NC_070585.1, read as the reverse complement.
GTCAGTCAGTGTCTCTTTTAGTCAAAAATCATCAAGTTTCAGAGTTAAAAAAATTATGTTTGGGTTGATTTAACAGCAATAAAATGTCAAAAAGAGTTAAATATAAACTGAATAAGCAGCTCGGCAAAGACCAGAAAATCAGCAAAAGAGCTCACAGACGCTATTCTCCACATTGCATCTCAAACAATTAGATATATAACCTTCAGAAAACTAAATTATTGCAGGATATAAAAACTCCTTTCCTCCTCTGAGTGCAGACTAGAGCCGAGCGTGATGGAGAAGCTGATGCAGTCATCAGTCAGACGGCTCAGCTGTTGGTATATTTCAGTTTGGACAGAAGTGTTCAGAGTCCATCAATCATTATAACACAATTTGACTAATGTGGCTTTACAGGAAAAAAAAAAAAAGAAAAAGAAAAAAAAGCTTACTAACCAATTTTACAGGGTTGCATTAGTATTTCCCTTCTTTCCTTCCTTCCTTTCCTCCCTCCCTCCTTGCCTTTCCTTTCTCCCCTCCTTCCTCCCTCCTTCCCTTTCCTTCCTCCCTACCTTCCCCCTTCCTTCTTTCCTCTGTCCTTTTTTCCTTCCTTCCTTCCACCCTTCCTCTTTTCCTTTCTCCTTCCCTCCCTCCTTCCTTCCTTTCTCCCTCCCTCCTTCCCTTTCCTTCCTCCCTACCTTCCCCCTTCCTTCTTTCCGTTGTCCTTCTTTCCTTCCTTCCTTCCTTCCTCTTTTCCTTTCTCCTTCCCTCCCTCTTTCCTTCTTTCCTCCCTCCCTCCTACCTTCCTTTCTTTCCTTTCCTTCCTCCCTACCTTCCCCCTTCCTTCTTTCCTCTGTCCTTCCTTCCTTTCCTTCTTTCATTCCTCCTTCCCCTCCCTCCTTCCTTCTTTCCTCCCTCCCTCCTACCTGACTTTCTTCCATTCCTTCCTCCCCTCCTTCCTTCCTTCTTTCCTTTCCTCCCTTCTTTCCTCCAGACATAAGTTATTTTGTTGGTTTTACGGTTTTCGGCCAACTTTAGATCAGTTTCAGAAGCTGATTCAATCTCTAAAAATGCTCCTGATGATGACATGACACTAACTTAATATAAAACCAGTCAGTAAATAAAGTGTGTGTGTGTGTGTGTGTGTGTGTGTGTGTGTGTGTGTGTGTATGACAGGACGGCTCTGCTCTACACATCTATTTTAGAAGTGTGTGCTGCAGCTGCTGATCGAGTCCCCCGAACACGAATCAGCTGGCGTTCACGGTTAGTTCAGGTTCCGCGTGATCGGTTGGGACGGCTGCTCCGGGAGCGCCTGTGTACCTGCTGCTGCCGTGTCATTTCCTGTTTCAGTCCAACCACACACACACACACACACACACACACACACACACACACACACACACACACACACGCTGCTGCTCCTAATAGACCCGTCAGTGCGGTCACAGTTACAGCAGCAGGCGGACACAGACTGGAGCCAGATGTTCAGACAGTGAGAGAGCAGCGTCGGCTTTAGCTCGCTGGTTGTGAGGACGCAGAGAGGAAACGCTCGTCGTCTTCCTCCTCGGGTCGCCAACGGCAACGAGGCCGAAGCCGCCGCCGATGATCTAATTGGATGGCGCTGAACGAGGCCAGGTCATTAGAGTCACCTCCACGCTCATTAGATATGGAGATTTACAGGAAGGACAGAGAGAGAGAGAGAGAGAGAGAGAGAGAGATCTTTATCCTTCCTTCCTTCCATACTTCCTCCCTCCCTTCCTTCTTTCCTTTCCATCCTTCCTTCCCTCATTCCTTCCTTCTTCCTACCTCCCTTCCTTGACTCGAGGACAACAGGAGGGTTAAAGAGAAGATAGAGAGAGAGAGAGAGAGAGACCTTTACCCTTCCTCCCTTCCTTTCCGCCTTTACTACCTTCCTTCCTTCTTCCTCCCTTCCTTCCTTCTCCTTTCCTTCCTTCCTTGACTCGGGGACAACAGGAGGGTTAAAGAGACTTTCTCCAAAAAAATGTGCATTTATCTTCCATTAAGTCCACATGTGGAAGAAGCTGAGCAAAATATCAGATGTAGGAAATTACCATCAACTAAGTAATTGAGTTTAACTTCATATTTCATTGTTAAATTTGGAGGAGCAGAGTCTGATCTGGTTCAAGAAGAGTTTAAACCTCTCCGAGAGCATCCGAGCATCAGAGGAAAGAGTATAAATCCATGTAGAAACTCATCTGACATCACTCTGCAAACCAAATCAGTCATCAGGTTTCTATGACTCTGCAGTGCTGCCATTAAAAAAAAAAAAAAAAAAAAAAAGTGTTCAACTGATGATTTGAATAAAACTGTAATACGTTTAACCTCAACCTTGTGACAGAGTGATGCATGCTGGGACAGAAACCATCCCGTGACCCTCGGAGCAGCATAAAGACTATATAGAAAGTAGCTTGACGGATCATTTAAATGCAAATTGAATTATTCACTTTATAAAATGTTTCTAAATGCATTAATTAAGTGATCGATTAGAAAAAGTCTATAATTACCTCCAGCCTCTCGTCCCCCCCTTCCTCCCTCCCTGCCTACATTAACACCGCTTTATGGAGGCAGGGTGTAATTTTACATCACGTGAAGGAAGACAGACCTGACGGAGGTGAAGAAGAAAAAAAAAACCCCATCGCTGTCATGAGTGAGTGAAACGATGGGGGCGGGATAATGAAGGGACTTTTATGCAAAGCGGCGAGTGACACGGTGAGGAAAGGCTGGCGCTGGCTCGTCTCTGTGAAGCCATAATGATGCATGAAGGGCCCCTTCATGTTTATGACATGATTGTGAGTGATTTATTGGCACCCCCGTGGTAATTAACATCATATTATCTTCTTGCTGGGAAGCTGTGAAGTCTCACGTCACTGGCTGGAAGTTCACTGCTGGCAGTTTAACAATACAGGAAAGAGAGAGAGAGCGGAGAGAGTCTGGAGGGCTCCATTAGCACCGAGCCATATGTTAAACAGCAGCAGCAGCTTTAGGTGCCACTGCATCAGCTCTTACCTCCTCAAACTCTTATCAACCATTATTCAACCAGGCAGCCGCATTAACTTCACACTTTTTCACTGAAAACTGCCGGCGGAGCTCCTCTCTGCTACTCGCTGCTGCTGCTCCTCGCTGCTCGCTACTGCTGCAGAGACACATCAGTCTGAGCGAGGCGTTCAGGGGCTCCGTACTCCAGCTGCAGGATTTATTTTTATTAACCTTAAAACTCTGGTGGTGGACTCCTCTGCAACTAAGAGACTCGCTCTGATGCTACTGATGCTGATGCTGCAGTGGAGCTTTGTTCAAATCCTGCAGAAACTATAAGTTTAACCCTCCTGTTGTCCTCGAGTCAAGGAAGGAAGGAAGGAAGGAAAGAAGGAGGGAGGGAGGACAGAAGGAAGGAAGAAGGAAGGAAAGGAGGAATGAAGGGTGGAAGGGAGGAAGAAGGAAGGAGGAAGGAAGGAAGGAAGGGAGGAAAGGAAAGGAAGGGAGGAAAGGAAAGGAAAGAAGGGCAGAGGAAGGGAGGAAAGGAAGGAAGGATGGAAGGATGAAAGGGAGGAAGAAGGAAGGAAAGACGGAAGGAAAAATGGAAGGGAAGAAAGGAAAGAAGGACAGAGGAAAGAAGGCAGGGAGGAAGGAAAGGAAGGATGGAAGGAAGGAAGGAAGGAGGTAAGAGTCAAAACAAACAGGGTCAAACTTCCTTCCTTCCTTCCTTCCTTCCTTCCTCTCTCCCTTCTTCCTTCCTTCCTTCCTCTCTCCCTTCTTCCTTCCTTCCTTGACTCGAGGAGACGGCGGAGCTCCTCGCTGCTCGCTACTGCTGCAGAGACACATCAGTCTGAGCGAGGCGTTCAGGGGCTCCGTACTCCAGCTGCAGGATTTATTTTTATTAACCTTAAAACTCTGGTGGTGGACTCCTCTGCAACTTAGAGACTCGTTCTGATGCTGTTGCTGATGCAGTGGAGCTTTGTTCAGAAACTTGAAGTTTAAAGTAGAGGACCAGTTTGTTTCATTTAAGCCAAAAAAGTATTGAAACAGTTAATTTGGGGTTTTTTTGCTGTCTGATAATAAAATGTCCTTAAAGGCTTCCTCCCTCCTTTCCTTCCTTCCTTCTGTCCTCCCTCCGTCCTTCTTTCCTTCCTCCCTTCTTTTATCTGTCCTTTTTTCCTTCCTTCCTCCCTCCCTCCCTTCCTTCCTTCCTTCCTTCCTCCCTCCTTTCCTTCCTTCCTTCTGTCCTCCCTCCCTCCTTCTTTCCTTCCCTCCCTTCCTTCCTTGACTCGAGGACAACAGGAGGGTTAAAGGAAGCTTAGCATAAAGCTCACTAATAACTTCCTTGCTGTCAATTAAAGACGTCACATCTAACCAACAGCACAGTAACACACCCCTTTATTATCAGCCTCTCATATTACACTTGTCTTTTTAGATATGTTTTCTGCTTTCTTGATGCATCACCTCTCAGTCTCATCACTTCACCTTCATCAGAAGTCATCAGCCACCACCAGTGTCTCTCACATCATCATTAATATCATCTGTATAATAAACTACTATTTTTGCTTCATTCTCTGGTCTGATTAAAATATTCTGGTGGCAAACAAAACATCAGACTTATTTGGATATTTATGAGTTCAGGACATTCACAATCACTATTTTATGATCCAGGAGAACATTTTATAGAATAATAATAAATACAACATGTTTTAATGCTGATTTTTGATCTTAAATTTACATTTGCATTTACAAAAAAATGTTTAAAGATCATGCATTTTATTTATTTTTTGTATACTGGGGGTCAAATTAGGAAAAGTCCACCTTAAATAAATATGTATATGGTGTTTTTACAGCTCTCAAAAAAAGGGTTAAAAAATGC
>NC_070585.1:31952663-31962663 GCF_027409825.1 Scomber japonicus | reverse complement strand
AGGGAGGACAGAAGGCAGGAAGGAAGGAAGGAAGAAAGGGAGGGAGGACAGAAGGAAGGAAGGAAGGAAGGAAGGAAAGGAGTAAGGAGGGAGGGAGGAAATGAGGAAAAAAGGAAGAGAGGAAGGACAGGAAGCAGAAAGGAAGGAAAGAAGTAAAGAAGGAAGGAAGGGGGAGGAGGAAAGGAGTAAGGAGGGAGGGAGGGGGGAAAAGAGGAAGGAGGTAAGGAGAGAAGGATGTAAGGAGGGAGGAAAAGAGGAAAGAGGTAAGGAGAGAAGGAAGGAAGGAAGGAAGGAAGGAAGACAGGAAGGAAAGTGGGCCGGATTGGATCCATCGGCGGGCCGGTTCTGGCCCACGGGCCTCATGTTTCCCACCTCTGCTTTAAACTGCATGTAAAGGTTAAGAGAGAAGCTGCTCTAAAACTCAGAGCAGAAGTATAAATAAGTTTTTATATATTTGACTTTAGTAAGTTTATGTTTCTTGTTAGTGAGAGTAGGAAGAGGAGGAGTCTCATTTCCATTTCCTTCCAGCTTCCACTCAGCTGTGAATCTACTGCCACGCTCACATTTCCATGTTTTTAACGCTTCCTCCTCTTCCATCTATTTAAGTTTAATCTCTACAAACAGCTGTTCATTTACACAAACACTCCAAATATGGTCTTAACCTTCCTGTCGTTCTCCCGGGTCAAACTGACCCCGTCTGATTTGACTGTTCCTTCTCTCCTCCCCTCCTTCCTTCCTTCCTTCCTACTGTCTGTCCTTCCTCACTCCTTCTCTCTTTCCTCCCTTCCTTCTTTCCTCCCTTCCTTCCTTCCTTCCTACTGTCTCTCCTTCTTCACTCCTTCTCTCTTTCCTCCAACCCCCTTTTTTCCTTCCATCTTTCCTTCCTTTCTTCCTCTCTCCTTGTCGCTTTCTTTCCTCCCCATTACCTTCCTTCTTTCCTCTGTTCTTCCTCCCTTCCTCTTTTCCTTTCTCTCTCCCTCCCCCTTCATTCTTTCCTTTCCTTTCCTTTCCTCCCTTCCTTCCTTCTTTCCTCCCTCCCTCCTTGTCTCTTTCTTTCCTCCCCATTACCTTCCTTCTTTCCTCTGTCCTTCTCCCTCCCTTCCCTTCTCCCTCCCTTCCTTCCTTCCTTCCCTCCCTCCTTCCTTGACTCGAGGACAACAGTAAGGTTATAAAAAGCAGGTGTAGGTCTGAAAAGTTGCCAGCTAAGCTTCTGTCCTGCCTTCCTTTCCTTCCTCCATTTCTTCCTTCCTTCCTTCCTTCTTCCCTCCTTTCCTTCCTTCCTTCCTTGACTCAATGACAACACTAGGGTTATAAAAAGCAGGTGTAGGTCTAAAGTTGTAAAAGTTGCGAGCTAAGCAGGATATATATCTGACTACGAGCAACCTTGACATTATTCCTCATCACCCGTAACTGACTGCAGTGCCCTGGAGCAAGGCAGCGAACCCTCAACCCAGCGATCACCTGATCAGCTGAGCGGCTTATCTTCCACACAGCAGCAGAAGTTCAGGTACACACACACACACACACACACTCACACACACACACACACACTTCCCTAATTAGCAGCAGCACAGGCTCAGGTGTCAGCGTGGTCCTCTCTCCGATGAGCAGAGAGGAGCGTCACAGCGGTCTGACTGTGAGATGAGGACGGCACACGGCGGGCGGACGGGCGAGCGGGCCCCTCAGAGACCCCCCCCCCCTCCCTTCACCTCCCCCTCCATCATCACCGTTACCTCCACCACCACCACCACCACCTCCACCACCGCCGAGCACAGCGACAAACGGACTCGCAGTCCTCGTTAAGGTTACAGACTCTGCTGGTGACACGCAGATGACAAGGACAATTTACCGCATGGCTGCTTCTCCTTGTCTTTGAGCAGACTGAAAACACACACACACTGTCACACACACACACACACACACACATGCTGCAAATTAAGTTTAATAGGAGAAGATGAAACTTTGTGATCCCTGCGGGGAAATTAGGAGGTCGCAGCAGCAGAAAGGGGAGAGGATACACAAAAGAAGAAGAAAATTAAGAACAGAGCAACTGGGAATATGAAGAAGTGACTGCTGGGAAACAGTATGCTGATACTCTGCTGGGTGTCCTATACAGAGAGAAGGTGTAGGTATAATTGGAAAAAAGTGCACACACACACACACACACACACACACACACACACACACACACACACACACACACACACACACACACACACACACACACATACACACACACACACACACACACACACACACACACACACACAGAAGAAGAAAAAATACTATGTGACTTTTATTCTAAAAACTTGTCGGAGCAGCTGAAACATTATTTTTTCCACCTGAATCTCTCTAAGGAAGGATAGGAGGGAGGAAGGAAGGAAGGAAGGAAGGAGCAAGGAAGGAAGGGAGGAAAGGAAAGAAGGAAGGAAAGGAAGGAGGAAGGCAGGAGGAAAGGAAAGAAAGAAGGAAGGAAAGTAGGGAAGAAGGACAGAGTAAAGAAAGACAGAAGGAGGGAGGGAGGAAAGAAGGAAGGGAGGGAGGTAGAAATAAGGAAGGAAAGGAGGGAGGAAGGAAGGAAAGGAGGGAGGAAGGAAGGAAGGGAGGAAGAAATAAGGAAGGAAAGGAGGGTGGAAGGAAGGAAAGGAGGGAAGGAAAAAAGTAGGGAAGTACAGACAGAAGAAGAGATCTGCTGGGTGTCTTATACAGAGAGTAGGTGTAGGTATAACTGGAAAAAGTGCACACACACACACACACACACACACACACACACACACACACACACACACACACACACACACACACACACACACACAATACTATGTGACTTTTATTCTAAAAACTTGTCGGAGCAGCTGAAACATTATTTTTTCCACCTGACTCTGTCTCATCCTTTCTCCTTTCCTTCCTTCCGTCCTTCTTCCCCCTTTCCATCCTTCCTTCCTCCCTTCCATCCTTCCATCTTTCCTTCCTCCCTTCCATCCTTCCTCCCTCCTTTCCTTCCTTCCTTCTTCCCCCTTTCCATCCTTCCTTCTTTCCTTCCCTCCTTCTCTCTTTCATTCCTATCTCTCTCTTTCCTCCCTTCCTTCCTTCCTCCTTTCCTTTCTCCCTCATTTCCTTCCTTCCTCCCTCCCTCCTTTCCTCCCTTCCTTCCATCCTTCCTCCCTCCTTTCCTTCTCTCCTTCTCTCTTTCGTTCCTTCCTCTCTTTCCTTCTTTCCTTTCTCCCTCATTTCCTGAAGGAAGAAATCATATTTGGATTAAATCAATGTCCCCTCTCTCTCTCTCCCTCCCTCTCTCTCCCTCCCTCTCTCTCCCTCCCCCCCCCCCCCTCTCTCTCCCCCAACACCAACTGGTGGAGGCAGATGGCAGATGGTCTCCCACCTAGAGTCTGGTTCAACTTGAGGTTTCTTCCCATTAAAGGAGAGCTTTAGCTTTTTCTTTACTGCTGTCGCCAAGTTCTTGCTAATGTGGGACTGTTGACTGTCGGGTGTCTTTAAATTCAATTACAGAGTCTAGTCTAGACCTGCTCTGTGTGAGAAGGGCCTCCATTGATTGATTGATTGATTGATTGATTGATTGATTGATTGATTGATTGATTGATTGATGGATTGATGGGTTGATGGGTTGATGGGTTGATGGGTTGATGGGTTGGTTGGTTGGTTGATTGGTTGATTGATTGATTGATTGATTGATTGATGGAAATATGAGGAGAGAACATTATCAAACCTTAAACTTATATGAAGCTCTGTTTCAGACTCAATTAAATAATATTTTAATCTACTCAGCAATCAGAACAAAGAGACTTCCTTCCTTCCTTCCTTCCTTCCTTCCTCCCTCTCTCCTTTCCTTCTTCCCTCCTTTCCTCCCTCCTTTCCTTCCTTCTTTCCTCTTTTCCATCCTTCCTTCCGTCGGTCCTTCCTCCCTCCCTCCTTATTTCCTTCCTTCTTCCTTTCCATCCTCCCTTCACTCCTTCCTTCCTCCCTCCCTCCTTCTTTCCTTCCTTCCTTCCTTCCATCGGTCCTTCCTCCCTCCCTCCTTCTTTCCTTCCTTCCTTCCTTCCGTTGGTCCTTTCCTCCCTCCTTTCCTTCCTTCTTTCCTCCTTTCCATCCTACTTTCTTCCTTTCCATCCTCCCTTCCCTCCTTCCTTCCTTCCTTTCTCCCTCTCTCCTTCTTTCCTTCCTTCCTTCCTTTCTTCCTTCTTTCCTGCCCCTACCTTCCCTCCCTCCTTCTTTCCTTCCTTCTTTCCACCTTTCCTCCCTCTCTCTTTTCCTTTATTCCTCCCTCCTTTCCTTCCTTCTTCTTCCCTTCCATCCTTCTTTCCTTCCGTCTGTCCTTCCTCCCTCCTTCCTTCTTTCCTCCCTCCTTCTCTCTTTCTTTCCTTCCTCTCTCAAACCTGCAGCTCAGAAAAAAAAATTATCTCTTTCTTTTCTTTTCTTTTTTTTTTAATCCCAACGTCTGACTAAAGACATTTTTGGATTATTTCTCACAGCATCATGAAACAGTTACACGGTCCTTAGAGTACAACATCTGAAGCTAGTGTGTGTGTGTGTGTGTGTGTGTGTGTGTGTGTGTGTGTGTGTGTGTGTGTGTGTGTGTGTGTGTGTGTGTGTGTGTGTGTGTGCCATTCGAGAGTAGTCACACGGCTAAGAATCCATTTCTCCATAAAAGATAAATACTAGAGAATCCCAGAAGGCCGTATCACACTTACTGGTGTTCTGACAGGATTTCCCAAAAACTTCAAAGACTCATATTTCTATTCACTGCACGATTAAAAAAATAGATTTTAAACTTCCTTTTTTTTTTACCCTAGTTACGACCCTAGTTACGACTCTAGTTTCCTCCTCTAAACAAATATAGTAGTTTTTGGTTACCTGGAGAGAAAACAGGGTCATAATTTTATTATGAGAAGTTTTTAAGTTTAACCTTTATGTCGTTCTCCTGTTTGTTTTGACTGTTCCTTCCTTCCTTCCTTCCTTCCTTCCTTTCCTCCTTCTCTCTTTCGTTCCTTCCTCTCTCTTTCCTCCCTTCTTTCCTTTATCCCTCATTTCCTCCTTTCCTTCCTTCCTTCTTCCTCCCTTCCATCCTTCCTCCCTACTTTCCTTATTTCTTCCTCCTTTCCATCCTTCCTTCCTTCCCTCCTCCTTTCCTCTTTTGTTCCTTCCTCTCTTTTTCCTCCCTTCCTTCCTTCTTCCCCCTTTCCATCCTTCCTCCCTTCCTCTCTCTTTCCTCCCTTCCTTCCTTTCTCCCTCACATTTCCTTCTTTCCTCTCTCCCTGCTTTCCTCCCTTCCTTCTTCCTCCTTTCCTTTCTACCTCATTTCCTTCTTTCCTCCCTCCCTCCTTTCCTCCGTTCCTTCTTCCTCCCTTCTACCTTCCTTCCTCCTTTCCTTTCTCCCTCATTTCCTTCCTTCCTCCCTCCCTCCTTTCCTCCCTTCCTTCCTTCCTCTTTCCTCCCTTCCTTCTGCCCTCCATTCCTTCCTCCCCATTCTACCTCATTTCCTTCCTTCTTCCTTCTAAAAGCTTATAAATTAGCTTCTATTATGCAGAAGATGAAATATATGGAATAAAGAGTGTTTGAAGATAGTGGAAATACCTTCAGAGCAGCTGTAAGTGTTGTTATAGGAGCTTCTGGGTTCTTCCAAACATCTCAGAGTATTTATCTTTTAGAGGAATCGATTCTGAGCTCTGTAAAAATGAATGTTACGCTAACACATGAGAGAGTTCAGAGTCTCACCACAACCAAACACGTACAAAACTGACGAGAAAGAAACTTTGTGGACTTTTATTTTCTTTATTTATGTATTTTACTTTGAAGGAGACAAGCTGTTAGATTTTAATGAACCCTGGTGACCTTTCAGCTTTCAGGTGAAGCTCTAAGAACAAAAATGAAAGCAAGAAAGTTTCTCTCTCCACCACGGGTCCTCCTTTCCTTCCTTCCTCCCTTCCATCCTTCCTTCCTCTTTTCCTTTCTCCCTCATTTCCTTCCTTCTTCCTCCCTTCCTTCCTTCTTCCACCTTTCCATCCTTCCCTTCTTTCCTTCCCTCCTTATCTCTTTCATTCCTTCCGCTCTCTTTCCTCCCTCCCTTCTGTCCTTCCTTCCTTACTTTCTCCCTCATTTCTTTCTTTCCTCCCTCCCTCCTTTCCTCCCTTCCTTCTTCCTCCTTTCCTTCCCTTCCTTCCTTTGTTCCGTCCTTCTTCCCCCTTTCCATCCTTCCTCCGTCCTTTCCTTCCTTCCTTCTTCCTCACTTCCATCCTTCCTCCCTACTTTCCTTACTTCTTCCCCCTTTCCATCCTTCCTTCCTTCCGTCTGTCCTCCCTTCCTTCTTTCCTTCCCTCCTTCTCTCTTTCATTCCTTCCTCTCTCTTTCCTGACGATGCTTCATCCAGCGGAGCGGCCAGATCTCCATGAAACTTTTATTTTTTTTATTTATGTATTTTACTTTGAAGGAGATGAGCTGTTAGATTTTAATGAACCCTGGTGACCTTTCAGCTTTCAGGTGAAGCTCTAAGAACAAAAATAAAAGCAAGAAAGTTTCTCTCTCCACCACGGCTCCTCCTTTCCTTCCTTCCTTCCTTCCTTCCCTTCTTTCCTTCCCTCATTCTCTTTACTCTCTCTTTCCTCCCTTCCTTCTGTCCTCCCTTCCTTCCTTTCTCCCTCATTTCTTTCTTTCCTCCCTCCCTCCCTTCCTGCCTTCTTCCTCCTTTCCTTCCCTTCCTTCCTTCTTCCCCCTTTCCATCCTTCCGCCCTCCTTTCTTTCCTTCTTCCTCCCTCCCTCCTTTCCTCCCTTCTCCTTTCCTTCCCTCCCTTCCTTCCTTCCTTCTTCCACCTTTCCCTCCTTCCTCCCTCCTTTCCTTCCTTCCTCCCTCCTTTCCTTCCTTCCATCCTTCCTCTCTCCTTTCCATCCTTCCTCCCTCCTTTCCTTCCTTCCTTCCTTCTTCCTCCCTTCCATCCTTCCTCCCTACTTTCCTTACTTCCATCCATCCTGTTAGATTTTAATGAACCCTGGTGACCTTTCAGCTTTCAGGTGAAGCTCTAAGAACAAAAATAAAAGCAGAAACTTTCTTCTCAGCTGCTCAACAACATCTTTATGCTGACACATCTGTCCAGACTTTTACATTTTATGAACTCAGCGTGAACTCTCTCCTCCACAGCGGCTCCTCCTCATCTCATGCAGCAGATCAGATCAGCTCAACATCACAAGCAGTTTGTTGGAATATAAACCGAGAGTATGCTTTTCTTATTTCTAACAAATCTCATGCAAATCCCAAAACAAAGCAGCTTTTTTTTTTTTTATCTCTCTCTCTTTTTTTTTGCAGCAACAGCAAGAAATAATGGAGGGGGCGGGGGCTATTTTCTGTGGCGGATAAATTCACATTTGCTGGTCTATAGTGAGTATTTCTGGCAGCTGGATGGTTTGGATCAGAACAAAGAGACTTCCTTCCTTCCGTCGGTCCTCCTTCTTTCCTTCTTTCCTTCCTATATTCCTTTCTTCCGTCTGTCCTTCCTCCCTCCCTCCTTCTTTCTTTCCTTCCTTCCTTCCGTCGGTCCTTCCTCCCTCCCTCCTTCTTTCCTTCCTTCCTTCCGTCGGTCCTTCCTTCCTCCCTCCTTCTTTCCTTCCTTCCTTCCTTCCTTCCGTCGGTCCTTCCTCCCTCACTCCTTCCGTTGGTCCTTCCTTCCTTCCTTCCTTCCTTCCGGCGGTCCTTCCTCCCTCCCTCCTTCTTTCCTTCTTTCCTTCCTTCCTTCCGTCGGTCCTTCCTCTCTCCCTCCTTCTTTCCTTCCTTCCTTCCTTCCTTCCGTCGGCCCTTCCTTCCTCCCTCCTTCTTTCCTTCCTTCCTTCCTTTCTTCCGTCGGCCCTTCCTCCCTCCCTCCTTCCGTTGGTCCTTCCTTCCTTCCTTCCGGCGGTCCTTCCTCCCTCCCTCCTTCTTTCCTTCCTTCCTTCCGTAGGTCCTTCCTCCCTCCCTCCTTCTTTCTTTCCTTTCTTCTCTTTCTTTCCTCCCCCTACCTTCCCCCCTTCCTTCTTTCCTTCCTTCCTCTTTGCTTTCTTATTTCTAACAAATCTCATGCAAATCCCAAAACAAAGCAGTTTTTTTTTTTTTTTTTATCTCTCTCTCTCTCTTTTTTTTGCAGCAACAGCAAGAAATAATGCTTTTTTTGGGTGGGGGGGGGGGGGGACTATTTTCTGTGGCGGATAAATTCACATTTGCTGGTCTATAGTGAGTATTTCTGGCAGCTGGATGGTTTTGTGTGGGATTGAGTCAATATAAAATACATTGTGTGGGATCATGGTAATGAAGGAGCATGATTTTAGACAACAATGGAGCTCCATGGCACAGAGGAAGGAGCTGGATGAGGCCTGCTATAGGCCATAGAAAATGAAAATGTATTATTTTACATAAACAATACAGTACATGTCATGCATTTTCATTATTTAACCAGCGATTTTATGAATATATATGTACAGTATTTTTACATACAGGTTTTGATTGTCTATATGTTGAGAGTGTTTGTTATTTGCTGTGAGTGGGAGTCAACGGAGAGGAAGGGAAAATAATTCAGGCGTCCTCCGTTTTCACTTCATTTATTCCAGTTTTTTGCCTCTGAGGTCTACAGGAGAAGCTCCCTCCAAGATACACACACACACACACACACACACACACACACACACACACACACACACACACACACACGCATATACATAGACCGTCCAAACCCTCAGGACCTCAACTCAGCCAGCAGAGGTCAGAGGTCAACAGGAAATGGACAGGAAGTGGACCGTGGAGGGACTGAGCTGGTGTCTGACCGGTATAACTGGAGCAGAAGAAGATCTCGCCCCTGGACAGCACTTCCTCTTGCACACGACACACACACACACACACAGAGACAGACAGACAGACACACACACACACACACACACACACACAGAGAGACAGACACACACACACACACACACACACACACACACTCATACAGCAGCCACACAGACATGTCCCCAAACCTATTCCACTCTCTTAGTTACACAACATAAAAAAATACACACAATTAAATGCACACAAACACACACACACACACACACACACACACACACATAAATACACTCATGCAATTAAATGAAATTGTTGCCACATGCACACACAAATACACACATGCACACACACACACATGTCCCCAAACCATCTCAAAAATGCACACACACACACACACACACACACACACACACACACACACATACACACACACACACACAGCAGACTGATGTGATGTGATGTGAAGGCTAACTCGTCTGCGTGCTGTTTGCGGTCCGTCAGAGGATTTTTTTCCCCCCCTCCCTCAGTTTTGCCTCGCAGGCTTGGCTCCGCCTTCGCCGCTACAAGCTCCACCAATCATATCGCTTCGGGCGACAGAAACTAAGTCAAAGTTACCCCCCCGACCAACCCCCCCCCCACCACCCCCCGAATTCTTGCCAGAAGCAACAAGCAAACACACAGGCCACTGGATGTCCTCTGATGTACAGCGAGCGTAAATCACACACACACACACACACACACACACACACACACACACACACACACACACACACACACACACACACACAAAAAGTGTCACAAAAAACATCTGATTCTCTGATCGCGACAGGGAGTTCAGACAAGACTTCTACTTCCTTTTCTTTTTCTGTTTACACCTACACGTCTTATCTATAGCCAGCTGTGTGTGTGTGCCTGTGTGTGTGTGTGTGTGTGAGTGTGTGTGTGTGTGTGTGTGTGTGTGAGTGTGTGTGTGGTGGATTTATGATTCTCTGCGTGTGCTCAGTGTTAAACCAAGCCTGTGTTCGGCATTACAAACATCATAAGTGATGCTTTGCCCTCAAACTGTGTGTATATGACTGTGTGAGAGTGTGTATATGAGTGTGTGTGTGTCTGTGTGTGTGTGTGTGTGTCTGTGTTAGTGTATGTGTGTGTGTGTGTCTGTGCTCTGCATTAGAAGCACCAGCAGCACCACTGACC
>NC_070585.1:31932663-31945163 GCF_027409825.1 Scomber japonicus | reverse complement strand
GTGTGTGTGTGTGTGTGTGTGTATGTGTGTGTGTGTGTGTGTGTGTGTGTGTAACCAGGTGTAGAAGTGTCAGTGAAGGAGAAAATTAGTCGGAAAATGACAGCTGTGTACCTGAGTGAGCTGACATGAACTTCAGAAAGTTTTTTGCACGACACAAACTTCACACACACACCTACACACACACACCTACACACACACACACACACACACACACACACACACACACACACACACCTACACACACACCTACACACACCTACACACACACACACACACACAGAGTCAGATATTTTCACTTACTGATAAATAAAAATAACATTAAAGCAGCTTTTTTTCTTTCTTTCTTTCTTTCTTTCTTCTTCTCTCACCAGCGATCATAAATGCATACTTTGACCTCCTGGCTCAGATCTGTACTTATGATTTTATGAAGTTATGAAGTTAAAGACAAATCAAGACTTAAAGTGGAGTCAAAGTCAAGATCGAGACTGACAAAAAGTTTCAGTTTATAGCCTTAAAATAAAAGCTCATTTATGTGGAAGTTCGCCTGCAGACATCATAGTGAATGTGCATTGTCTTCAATATTAAATACATCAAACACTTTAAATAAAAAGGCTTATTTTGCATTAAAAAGTTGTTGTTTGATATTTGACTTCCTGTTATGATTTGTTAAATGAAGTTAAAGACAAATGAAAAACTGAGCACAAATCAAGACTTAAAGGAGAGTTAAAGTCAAGAGACCCAAAAAAATTGATGATAATTTATGTGGAAGTTAGTCTACAAGCAGCATATTGAATGTATAGTATGTATGTGATATATAATATAATGTGAATGTCCCTTGCCTTCAAAATAAAATACACCAAACAATTACACAAACACTTTGAAATTGGAGTCAAAATCAAGATAGTAACTGACAAAAATGTAGTTTATACCCCAAAGAAATGATGATAATTTATGTGGAAGTCAGTCTACAAGCGGTATATTGAAGTATGGAAAGTATATATGTGATATATATAATATATAATGAAACTCTCTTTTCTTCAATGACACAAACACTTTGAAAAGGGAGTTAAAGTCAAGACAGAGACTAAGAACAATTGAGTGTAGACCCAAAAAAATGATGATAATTTAAATGGAAGTCAGTCTACTAATAGTATAGTGAATATATAGTATGTACAGTATAGTATGTATGTGATATATAATATAATATGAATGTCCCTTTTCTGTATAACATCACTGTGATGCACTTTAAACTACCAGTCACTTTAACTATGTTTTATTTGTATATGATGTTTTAGCCTGTTTTAGCTTGTTTTTAAATTAGATTTAATTGAGTACTATATCTTGCTCACGTCTGACATGATTACTGACAAATAAAGCATCTTGAATCTTGAAATATATGCCAAACAATTACACGGATACTTTGAAAAGGGGAGTCAAAGTCAAGAAAAATTGAGTTTATACCCAAAAAATTATAATTAATGTGGAAGTAAATGTCCCTTTTCTATACAAATACACTGAATAAAAAGGTGTTTGTTTATTTGTTGTTAAATTAACAAGTTTTATTACCATATAACTCCATTAAATAGCTTTTTTGTGCCTCAAAAAGCTGAATTCATCAAAGTATTTAATATTTCAGCTTCACACACACACATAAAAAAGGAATATCATATATAACACCAACAATATACCCATTAAAAACCCTTGAAGCAGTATAAATGTATGATATCAGCACTTGTTTATTGTAATAAACCTCCCTCTCTCCCTCCTTACTCATTTCCTTCCTTCCTCCTTTCCTCCCTGCCTCCTTACTCATTTCCTTCCTTCCTTCTCTCCTAAATTCCTTCCTCTTTTCATCCTTACTCCTTTCCTTCCTTCCTTCCTTCCCTCCTAAATTCGTTCCTCTTTTCATCCTTACCCCTTTCCTTCCTTCCTCCTTTCCTCCCTCTCTCCCTCCTTACTCCTTTCCTTCCTTCCTTCCCTCCTAAATTCCTTCCTCTTTTCATCCTTACTCCTTTCCTTCCTTCCTCCTTTCCTCCCTCCCTCCCTCCTTACTCCTTTCCTCCCTCCTTCCTTACTCCTTTCTTTTTCTTTCCTTCCTTCCTTCCTTCTCTCCTAAATTCCTTCCTCTTTTCATCCTTACTCCTTTCCTTCCTTCCTCCTTTCCTCACTCCCTCCTTACTCCTTTCTTTTTCTTTCTTCCCTCCTTTCCTTCCTTCTGTCTTTCCTTCTCTCCTAAATTCCTTCCTCTTTTCATCCTTCCTTCCTTCCTTCCTTCTCTCCTAAATGCCTTCCTCTTTTCATCCTTACTCCTTTCCTTCCTTAACCTTTCCTCCCTCCCTCCCTCCTTACTCCTTTCCTTCCTTCCTTCTGTCCTTCCTTGACCTGAGGACAACAGGAGGGTTAAGATGAGCTAAAGGAAAATACACAAACTTCATGTTCACACACACACACATATAAATATATATATATATAAAAAAGGAATATCATATATAACACCAGAAATATGCATTAAAAAGCCTTGAATCCGTATAAATGTATGATATCAGCACTTGTTTATTGTAATAAAAACCTCTGAATACAAAGTACATTCACAGGTACAGCAGCAGTCTGCTCTGTTTGATTCCTACAGCAAACCAGTGATGACTACAAATATTCAAACTCCATTACAACCATTTTACACTTTTTTTTTTTTTTTTTTAATGTCTTTGTTTGTTTTTGTATATCCCATAATAAACATACTTGTTATAAGTCAGAATAAACACTTACAGACAAAATAGTCCAAGCTTAGAGATCAATGTGGTTACTCATCTGTTTTTACTAAGCTGTCGTACTAATCAACCAGCTGAAGTTCCTACACAGGTTTTTATTTTAACTGGAGGATACAAGGAAGTAGGAAGTAGGAAGTAGGAAGTAGAGATCTTTAAAGGACTGACAGGTTGCAGTCTTTATACCGGAGAGCAGCAGAGGTGTCAAACTCATTTTCATTAAAGGGCCACATACAGCACAATATGATCTCATGTGGGCCAGATCATTAAAAAGATGGAAGGAAGGAAGGAAGGAAGGAAGGAAGGAAGGAAGGAAGGAAAAGAAGACAAGAAGGAAAAATGGAAGAGGGAGGGATGAAGGAAAGATAGAAGGAAGGAAAGAAGGAAGGAAGGAAGGACAGATAGATGGAAAGAAGGAAGGACATATAAGAGGAAGGAAGGAAGAAAGGAAGAAAGAAAGGAAGGCAGGAAGGACAGATAGAAGGAGGGAAGGAAGAAAGGAAGGAAGGAAGGACAGATAGAAGGAAGGACAGATAGAAGGAGTGAAGGAAGAAAGGAAGGAAGGAAGGACAGATAGAAGGAAGGAAGGAAGGAAGGAGAGATGGAAGGAAGGAAGGAAGAAAGAAAGGAAGGGATGAAGGAAAGATGGAAGGAAGGAAAAAAGGAAGGAAGGAAGGAAGGAAGGAAGGACAGATGGAAGGAAGGAAGGGAGGAAGGACAGATAGAATGAAGGAAGGACAGATGGAAGGAAGGAAGGAAGGGAGGAAGAAAGGCGGGACAGATAGAAGGAAGAAAGGGAAGAAGGAAATATAGAAGGAATAAGGGAGGGAAGGAAGGAAGGAAGACAGGAAGGAAAGATGGATGGAGAGAAGGAAGGAAGGAAGGAAAAGAACACATGAAGGAAAGTGGGCCGGTTCTGGCCCACAGGCCGCATGTTTGACACCCCTGCTGTAGAGGTTTGGGTGACAGGCCAAAAGAGAGAGATTTTTTCTTTTTTTTTGAACTGCATGGATGGATGGATGGATGGATGGATGGATGGATGAAAAGAAAACCTCTCGATAAATAATGTTAAGAATAAGAAGAAGTTGAAACCTTTGTGTGAGATGAGATGAAAAGAGATTTGATTTTGGTTCAAATATGCAGTAGCAGCAGGATTAGATAGATAGATGGATAGATAGATAGATAGATAGATAGATAGATAGATAGATAGATAGATAGATAGATAGATAGATAGATAGATAGATAGATAGATAGATAGATAGATAGATAGATAGATAGATAGATAGATAGATAGATAGATAGATAGATAGATGGATAGATAGATGGATAGAAAGGTAGATGAGTGTACTTTATCGTTCCTTCATACTGGATTCTGAGCTTTAAATATGTGCAAATTCAATATATTAACTTATTACAGTAGTTTAATATCGCCATGGTAACAATATTAAGTACACTGTTCCTTTAACTGTACTGTAGGGTGCAATAGAGGAGTTTAGCAGAAAGACTGGAAGCAAGAGAAAAGGAGGATAAAATGGAGCAAGGCCGACATTTATTGAGGAGTTTGTTATATTGATTATTTAATTATTTGTTGCTATTGAACGTTTTGGTTAAATGTAATCTCAATTTTTTTTTTTTTTTTTTTAGAGAGAGTTGACTGAGTTTCTATGTATTTATTTTGCAAGACTGTGCAAAGAATATCAGAATTTGGCGACAGCAGATTGAAAAATGACACGAAAAAATTAAATGTTAATTAAAAAATAGTGTTGAAATTTCCCTTTATGAGCTCGAAATTTAAGATATCATTTTTGATATTTGAGAGGACAATGAAGTGGAATAAATATCATCAAGACATTCAATTTGGTTATTAAAGAAATGAGTGAAATATATGTAATGAGCTGGATATCATACAGTTTAAAAATGAACTTGTCACTGCCCCCTAGTGGACAAAAAGTATAGTATAACATTATTAAGCTAAATTGGCTGAATTTCATTGCAATTTAGTTGGAAGTTGACTGAGTTTCTATGTATTTATTTTGCAAGATTGTGCAAAGAATGTCAGAATTTGACGACAGCAGGTTGAAAAATGAAACATTAATCATTTTCCGAGTCAGCGAAATCAAGAAAATAGTGACGAAATTTCCCTTAATGAGCTTATAAAGCTGCTTGAAATTGAAGATACCACTTTTGATATTTGAGAGGACAATGAAGTGGCATAAATATCATCAAGGCATTAAATTAAATTATTAAAGAAATGAGTGAAATATGTGTAATGAGCTGGATATTTTACAGTTTAAAAATGAACTCCTCACTGCCCCCTAGTGGATAAACTGTGTATAACGTTATTAAATGACTCAAGCATATTGTACCTGTAATAATAAGCTAAAATTGGCTTTTTTTGGGAGTTGACTGAGTTTCTATGTATTTGTTTTGCATGATTGTGCAAAGAATATCAGAATTTGGCGACAGCAGATTGAAAAACGACACGAAAAATGAAACGGTGTCAGAGAAATCAAGAAAATAATGACGAAATTTCCCTTAATGAGCTTGAAATTGAAGATACCACTATTGATATTTGAGAGGACAATGAAGTGGCATAAATATCATCGAGACATTATATTTGGTTATTAAAGAAATGAGTGAAATATGTGTAATGAGTGGGATATTTTACAGTTTAAAAGCAAACTTGGTAATGCCCCCTAGTGGACAAACTGTGTATAATGTTCTTAAATGACACAAACATATAGTACCTGTAATAATAAGCTAAAATTGGCTGAATTTCATTGCAATTTTTTTTGGGAGTTGACTGAGTTTCTATGTATTTATTTTGCAATATTGTGTTAAGATCAGAATTTAGCAACTAAATGAAACTTTTCAGTGCGAGCGAATCAGGAAAAAAGTGTTGAAATGTTAATTTATGAGCTAATAAAGCAGCTTGAAATTATTATAGTGGTATTTTGCAGATATTACTATTGATATTTGAGTTTTAATCAACAATATATATCAAGATATTTCTGTTATAGTTCAGTTTTTGATACAGATTTGTTAAATTAGGCTATTAAAACATGTTTTACTGCCCCCTAGTGGACAAACTTTGTAGTTGAATGTTATTAAATGACTAAAATTGGGCGATAAATTCATAGTTTGGCTCTTATGTTTTTAGCAGTTTCCAGCCTTAATGCTAAGCTACGTTAAATCCTTCAATCTCAAACTCTTCATCAAACTCTGCTCATAGTGGCACACAAAAAAATGTTGAACTGCTCCTTTAACTGTGGCAAAAAAAACTCAACAACGTCTTGATCAAGTAGGGAGGAACGATGGTAGTAACAGTAGTGACGATGAGGACCAACAAAAAAAAGGTTTTCCACAACAGTTCCTTCCTGTCAGCTCCTATAGCAGAGTTTCTATTGGCCGGTGAGAGGAGGCGGAGGGCGGGTCGTCGGCTGATTATCTGCCTTTTCACCCTGACCTCCGAACCCTGACTGTCAATCATCAACTACAGGCACCAGGGCTACCAAAAAAAACCCCCATAAAAAATACAAATAAAAAAAAAGGGGATTGATTCGCCCCCTTTAAAGTGTGACCCTGGGAAAAAAACGTGCTGCAAAAATAAAAAATAAAAATAAAGACAACCCCTCCCACAAAAAAATGCTGAAAGGTGGAGAGTCGATAATCCACACGAGGCTCTTCAGTTACATCCACACAGAGAGAAAACAGCACAGTGTCGACAAAAAAGGTACAAATCCACCTCCAGAGAGAAAAGAGAAAAAAATGGCCTACCGAAGAGAAGACATGGAGGGAAGGAGTAAAAAAAAAAAAAAAAAAAAGAGACTCCAGAAGAATCAACTCCAAGTGTTTTTTTTATTCTTTCATCATTTTTTTTTCTCTTTATTCGTGTGATTCGATTCTCCTCAACGGAAACTTGTAGGGCTACCAGGAATGTGAAAAAAGAAAAAAAGCAGTTTCACGACCACAGGCAAGGAAGGAGGAAGGAGGAAGGAGGGAAGAGACGAGAGAAAAAATCCTCAGTACTGCAGCAGAAAGTTAAAAAAAAAAAAAAAAAAAAAAAAAGCTCGAGGACTTAATCTGTTTTTCTTTTTGTAAATTGATGGAAGAAAAAAAGAAAAAAAAAGGGAAAAAAAAGAAGCTTTAGATGCTCTTTGTGTCTTTAGTTTTGTCTTAAGGCAGTCTTTTTTGTCCGGCCCCCCTCTCTGGCTCGGTGCTCGACGACGCTCCACCTACAAGGAGGATAGATACGAACGTCTTACACCTTCAAGTAACGCAACGCATAAAAAAACACATTCCATGCAAAATGTCTCAACAATGGAGGAGGGGAAAAAAAAATGTCAAAAAAGAGGAAGAGAGGAAAAAAAAAATGTTTGGAAAAAAAAGAAGCTATTGAAAAAAAAAATGTAGGAGCGGGGGTTTTTGCAGAGCCACAATAACGCAAAATGAAGTCTTTGATTTGATTTGAAGAGGAAAAAAAAAATTATAGAAACAGTTGAATTTATAGTCACAATGTCACAGTTTAAAAAAAAAAGAAGCAGCATTTTATAGCATTAATAGGTAAAATAGAAAAGAAGACCAGCTGATTTCTGCTTGTAGTTTGAATGTGAGATGATCGAACTGGATGCAAAACATTTAAACTAGCGCATTTTAATGTTGCAAGCCTTTTTGTCCCTTCTACTCCCCCGTAGACGGCTCCTCTAGCTGTAGCGCTATGCTTTGAAGTGGCCTCCTGCAGTAAACCTACCGCGCTGATGGAAAGTAAGAGAGCTACTGGACTTTTGAACGGCTTGTTTAACTTTAAAACACTTCCAGACGCTTCAGTTGACAAGTCAAAAGTAAAATGCAACCTGTGTCAAACGGAGTTTAACTACCACCGGAGTACGTGGAGTTTGAGTTAGCACCTCCACGCTAAACACCCAGGTGCAGCCAAGCCAGCCTCAGCTCCACCAAAGGACCATTTTGGAGTGTGGGAGTCGCAGCAGAGCCGTGATTGATTCCCAGTTAAGACACTCTGGTAAGAAATGCTTTACATTATGGGCTTAAAACTGCCTTCAAATGGAAAATAACAGGATTTTAAACATGCAATTCAAAACGCCATTAATCGCGATTAACTATGGAAATTCTGCGATTAATCTCGATTAACAAAAATTAATCGTTTGACAGCCCTAATAAAAACACTTGGAAAATGTTGCAGCTATTCCTCCAACCTCAGATATGATGCCACAAAAAAAGCACAACTTTCCTTCCTTCCCTTCTTATTTCCTTCCTTCCTTCCTTCCTTCCATCTTTTTTTTGATCTGGCCCACATCAGATCAAATTGGGCTGAATGTGGCCCTTGAATGAAAATGAGTTTGACGCCCCTGTCTTAGAGCCATCAACTCAACTAAACCTCTTTGGTGCTAATTGAATTATTTGCCCCCAAAAAAGACAAGTTTTGACCTGAATTTAAAAAAAAAAAATATTCAGGCCATCATCTTCCATTAATATTAAATACTTGGTTTAATAAGTGAAAGTGTGAGCATGCCTGTCAGCTAATGGCTTAATTGAGTTGGTAAAAAGGAACTTGGCAGGTTTAGCCAAATGTACGATATATAGCTCAGAGAAGAAGAGTTTAGTAAATCTGAGAATGTCTGGTTGATGTTCGCTTGCTGCACTCTACAGGTGAAAATAATTAACCTTCCTGTCGTCCTCCCGGGTCAAATTGACCCCGTCTGTTTTGACTGTTCCTTCCTTTCCTTCCTTCCTTCCTTCTTTCCTTCTTCCATCCCCATTCCTTCCTTCCTCCCTCCTTCCCTCCTTCTTTCCTTCTCTCCTTCCCTCCTTTCCTTCCTCCCTTCCTTCCCTCCTTTCCTTCCTCCCTTCCTTCTTTCCTGTCCTTCTTTCCTGTCCTTCTTTCCTTCCTTCCTCTTTTCCTTTCTCCCTTTCTCCCTCCTTCCTTCCTTCCTTCCTTACTTATTTCCCCCGTCCTTCCTTCCTTCCTTCCCCCCTTCCTCTTTTCCTTTCTCCCTCCTTCCTTCCTTCCTACATTCCTTCCTTCCTTTTTCCCTCCCTCCTTCCTTCCTCTATTCCTCTTTTCCTTTCTCTCTCTCTCCCTCCTTCCTTCCTACCTTCCTTCCTTCCTTCCTTCCTTCCTTTCCTTCTTCCCTTCCTTCTTTCCTTCTTTCCTTCCTTCCTCCCTTCCTCTTTGGTTCAGTTAAGCACTCAAAAATGCTTAGTTCAAGTTCACACTGTTTAGTAGGAAATATGAGTTAGGGGGTTCAAGTTAGGTTTGAGTTGTTTTTAAAAAAAATTAAATTAGCTGATGATTCTGTCTGTCATCTAAAACAGATAAATTCAGGTTAAATAATAATTCAGTTAAATAGTCAAAAAAGTTTGGTTCAAGTTAATTTATTGATTAATTTAGCTGATAAAATGTTTTTGTGTTTTTTTGTTTTAGTAGCTGCAACAGTTTGCTGCAGGTTAGCTTCATTTTTCAGCCATTAATCAATCAGATATCTGCACCATGCATGACCAAAATATATAAAACAAGTACCAATTAAATTAAATAATCTGCTTTTAGTACTAACACTGTAACCAGGGCAACAAACCCAATACATTTTAATCAGAATAATCCAATAATACAGTAGATTATGACTTTTATTGTAAGTCTATTGTAAAGTTTTTTTCTCAATAAAAGCTCAGTGTGTTGTTTTATTTTGACTTTCTGTCCAGCTTCACAGTAAAAGCCAAAAAGGGGTTATATTTTATTTTGACGGGGTGGAGTAAAAATTCATCTCCACTATAAACTTCCACTGCATGATTTTTCTTTTTTGTTATTTTTATTGTAAATTATGAGTTTGACTCCACAGTAAATGTCAGTTTTCTGCAGGTTAGCTTCATCTTTCAGTCATTAATCAATCAAATATCTGCAACTCTGCACCATGCATGACCAAAATATATTAAACAAGTACCAATTAAATTAAATAATCTGCTTTAAATACTAACACTGCACCAGGTTAAACTCAGATAATCCAATAATCCAGTGTATTATTACTTTTATTGTAAATCTAAAAAAGCTCAGTGTGTTGTTTTATTTTGACTTTCCGTCCAGCTTCACAGTAAAAGCCAAAAAGGGGTTGTATTTTATTTTGACGGGGTGAAGTAAAAATTCATCTCCACTATAAACTTCCACTGCTTGTTTTTTCTCAGTTGACTCCACAGTAAATGTCAGCTTCATTGTTTTCTTACAGCTTATAGGATTGTACTTGAATAATAATAATAATACTGTACTATTACTGTACGACTGCTGAGGTGAGTTTAAGAGCTTTAACACAAACACACACACACAAGCTTTCTATACATCAGCTGTTCGGATTGAAGCGAATAAACAGGAAATGCACAAAAAGTCAAAACAGGTTCAAAATCCACACAGAACCAAAGAATGTGATTATATATATTTATCCTGCACATAAGAGAGATCGAAAAGGCTTTTTAATCACCTTCGAGTGTGAATTGAGTCATGCAGTCGGCCTCCACACACACATATGCACACACACACACACACACACACACACACACACACACACACACACACACACACACACACGCACAGTAGGTGTAGTTGCAGCTGTCAGCTGGTTGGCTGCTGGGTGTCGAGACCTTGCATTAGTTCCTATATGTGTGTGTGTGTGTGTGTGTGTGTGTGTGTGTGTGTGTGTGTGTGTGAGGTCGCATTTTAACTTTGGGAAAGTAGGACATTTGATGCGCACACACACACACACACACACACACACACACACAGTTCTCCACTCTCTTCCTTCCCTGTAGATTTGGATATGGACGGATTATATCAGAGTTGCCAGGTTTTATTATTATTATAATAAGAGTGATAAAAGCAAGATATAGAGGAGATAGACTTTGAATATGTGGCAACTCTCAACTTCACACTGTGCATGCATTGTCTGCTAGAGCTGCAGTAGTCAGTACTGTTAGTAGTAAAGCAGGTGATGAATGAATGAATGAATGAATGGTGAATGAGTGAAACCAGTTTTAATGCTTCAGATACTGAGTGATTGCTCATTGCTCAAAAAACATTTTAAACCACACTTAGCTAATAAGAATAATCAGTTATTAATCCAGTATTTTTATATATTATTGCACAAAAAAAAAAACTTGAGTTATGTCGCTTAAATCTACAAAGCAATGCCGAGGTGAGGTTTTATTTCCTTGTAATATAGATTGTAAATACATATTGTGTCAGTTGATTTTAGTCTCTAATTTGTATTGATATAAAATAAAAAAAGCAAATATCAGCTTAAAATCATAAAGAAGTCATGATACACGTCCATATTTAGGTAAGTAGGTAGGAAGGACAGATGAAAGGGAGGAAGGAAGGGAGGTTATATAGGTAAGTAGGAAGGAAGGACAGACAAAAAGGAGGAAGGAAGGGAGGATATTTAGGTAAGTAGGAAGGAAGGACAGACGAAAGGAAGGAAGGAAGGGAGGATATATAGGTAAGTAGGAAGGAAGGACAGATGAAAGGGAGGAAGGAAGGAAGGAAGGGAGGATATTTAGGTAAGTAGGAAAGAAGGACAGACGAAAGGGAGGAAGGAAGGAAGGGAGGAATGGAGGATATTTAGGTAAGTAGGAAGGAAGGACAGATGAAAGGAAGGAAAGAAGGAAGGGAAGAAGAAAGGAAGGAAAATAAGACAGGAAAGAGAGATGGAAATAAGAGATGGAGGGAGGAAGGAAGGAAGGAAGGAAGGAAGGAAGGAAGGACAGATGAAAGGAAGGAAGGAAGAGAGGAATAAAAGAAGGAAGGAAAAGAAGACAGGAAGTGGGCTGGATTGGAAGGAAAGACAGACGAACAGAAGGAAGGAAGGAAGGAAAATAAGACAGGAAAGAGAGATGGAAGAAAGGGAGGAAGGAAGGAAGGAATAAAAGGGGGGAAGGAAAAGAAGACAGGAAGGAAAGTGGGCCGGATCGGACCCTTCTGTGGGCCGGTTCTGGCCCTCGAGCCTCATGTTTGACATCCCTGGTCTAGATGTTTAATTTGTCTGTCCACCTTAAAAACCTCCCTACCAAAAGTTAAAACCAAACCTACATCCTCCTTTTCTTCCTCATATCATTGTTATTCCTTTCATTTTCCCTTTTTTACTCCTGCTCAATTCCACCTTCCTCCCTCTCCTCCCTCCTCCCCCCTCCTCCTCCTCCTCCTCCTCCTCCTCCTCCTCCTCTCTCCTCTTCCTCCCTCCCATCGTGGCAGCATCTGTTCATAATGAAAACACACAGTTGGACGTCGTCCCTCGTTTAGCGCCCTCCTCCACGCTACCTGCTCCAGAGGTTTACCTCCCGCCGGGCGCGTTTGTTAGGACATCATCAGCACCTCCCCACGACCTTCCCCCCCTCCCTCTCTCCCTCCATCCCTCCCTCCCTCCCTCCCTTCCTCCTCCTGCCACCTCCTCCTCCTCCAGATGTCATTGATCTGGGAAGTGGGTCACAACAGCGCTGAATCAAAGCCAAGGTTACACGAGCTCCGAGGCAAAGATACCTGTATGTAATTTTAGCGCTGGTTAATATTTAGAAGGGGGGGGGGGGGGGGTGGGGGGGGGGGGGGGGTGGGGGGGGGTGGGGGGGGGGGGGGGGGGGGGGGGGGGTTGGTTTTTTGGAGGGTCTGCAGGTTAGTCAGACACATGATGAAGGTGAAGAGGATGAAGATCATGGCCTTAATGCCTCGAGATCTGTTAATAT
>NC_070585.1:31905071-31932163 GCF_027409825.1 Scomber japonicus | reverse complement strand
CCCTCCCTCCCTCTCTCTTTCTTTCCTCCCCCCTACCTTCCTTCCTTCCTTCTTAGCTCCGTCCTTCCCTTCCTTCTTTCCTCCCTCCTCTATCCCTCTCTTTTTCTTTCCTCCCCCCTACCTTCCTTCCTTCCTTCTTAGCTCCGTCCTTCCTTCCTTCTTTCCTCCCTCCCTCCTACCTTCCTCCCTCTATCCCTCTCTTTTTCTTTCCTCCCCCCTACCTTCCTTCCTTCCTTCTTAGCTCCGTCCTTCCTTCCTTCTTTCCTCCCTCCCCCTACCTTCCTTCCTTCTTTCCTCCCTCCCTCCCTCCTACCTTCCTGTCATTTCTCCGTCCTTCCTTCCTTCCTTCCTGTCATTCCTCCCTTCCTTTTTTCCTTTCCTCCCTCATTTCCTTCCTTCCTCCCTCCCTCCTACCTTCCTTCCTTCCTTCCTCCCTCCCTTCCTCCTTCTTTCCTTC
Organism: Scomber japonicus; assembly: GCF_027409825.1. NCBI lineage: Eukaryota > Metazoa > Chordata > Actinopteri > Scombriformes > Scombridae > Scomber > Scomber japonicus. The sequence goes on along the minus strand of NC_070585.1, from coordinate 31,931,706 downwards.
CTTGACTCGAGGACAACAGGAGGGTTAAAGGCGTTATAACATAAGGAACACTAAAGACGAGCTTTACTTCCTCCCTTCCTCCATCCTTCCTTCCTTCCTACTTCCCTGCTTCCTTCCTCCCTTCCTTCCTTCCTCCCTTCCTTCCTTCTTCCTCCCGTTATAACATAACGGAAACTAAAAGACGAGCTTTACTGAGTTAGTTTATACTTCCACAAAAAGGCAGTTATTTTTGTGTCCATATAACAAAAGGAAGTGAGCTGAAAGTGGGTTTAGTTTAAAATCAAGATAGATGCCCTTTGCTGTTTACTGCGGATAAACTGAATCAAAGAGAGAAAACAAGCCGAGGTTTCCTTTCACAGAAGAGAGTTAAGAATAAAGCCTTAAGTCAACCAGTGTGTTCAAAGAGCAAGTTAAATACATGAAGCACTTTCAAGCATTTCAACATCCTCCGAAAAGGAAATACCTTCAAACAGCCCCGCATTCAAACCTTGAATAAAGGTTGTTCAACTTTTCATTAAAGAGATTTGGTTGTTTTTCTTTCTTTCTTTCTTTCTTTTTCTTACTTTGGGATATTAAACCAGAAGGACAAAAAGCATCTACTGGAGGGACTAAATGAAATTTGAAAGATCGCTCGGATGATTTGGAGAAACCCAAAAAACACACACACACAACTTCACAGGCTGGTTTTCTAGGAAGGAAAGATGGAAGGAAGGAAGGATAGACGAACAGAAGGAAGGAAGGAAGGAAGGATAGACGAACAGAAGGAAGGAAGGAAGGACAGACGAAAGGAAAGAAGGAAGGAAGGAAGGAAGGAATGGAAGACGGAAGAAAGGAAGGAAGGAAGGAATGAGAGAAGGAAAGAAGGATAGACGAACAGAAGGAAGGAAGGAAGGATAGACAAAAGGAAGGAAGGAAGGAAGGATAGACGAACAGAAGGAAGGAAGGAAGGACAGACGAAAGGAAGGAAGGAAGGAATGGAAGACGGAAGTAAGGAAGGAAGGAAGGAATGAGAGAAGGAAAGAAGGATAGACGAACAGAAGGAAGGAAGGAAGGAAGGAAGGAAGGGAGGGAGGAAGACGTTTTTTAGTTGTAAATATTATAAGTAATGTTTTTCGGTTTCTTCACAAACCACCTCCACATTTCATTTCTTTCTCTTTACTCTGCAGAAGATATTGAACAGTATCTAAAGAGCATCCTACACAGCTCTAATAAAAAGCTGTGAAAATGATAAATATGTGTTTTTTCCTCTTCAAGGGCGCTTCACAATTATACTTTGTACCCTAAGCTGCTTTGTATGCAGACAGTGCATCCTGATATTTGTTGGAGGTTTTTTTTATTTATTCTTTTTTTTTTTTCTCTTTTCTTTATTTTTTTGAAGATGAGGACAAAGTTTCTGACTCTCAGCAGAGAAGGTCAGAGGTCAGCGGCTCGGCTCCGAAACACTGAAACACTAAAACAAAGACTACATCGACTTTGTTCAGTTGTCATGGAGATTGGTAGGAAAGAAGGAAGGGAGGAAGGAAGGAAGGCAGGAATGTAGGGGGGAAGGAAGGAAGGAAGGAAGCAAGGCAGGAATGTAGGGGGGAGGAAAGAAAGTGTTGGTTTTTCAGGATGGAAGGAAGGAAGGAAGAAGGGAGGGAGGAAGAAATGAAGGAAGGCAAGAAGGGAGGAAGAAGTGAAGGAAGGGAGGGAGGGAGGAAGGAAGAAAGGAAGGAAAGATGGAAAGACAGAAGGATGGAAGGTTGGAAGGAATGATGGAAGGGAGGAAGAAGTAAGGAAGGGAAGGAAGGAAGGAAGGAAAGATGGAAGGAGGAAAGGAAGGATGGAAGGAAGGAAAGAAGGGAGGAAGAAAGGGAGGGAAGGGGGGGAGGATGGAAGGACAGAAGAGAGGGAGGAAGAAATGAAGGAGGAAGGAAGGAAGGAAGGGAATTTAAAGAAACTGTGAAGCAACATATTGGAGTAATATAACCAGATTCATGCTCTCTTACTGAGAATTAGATGAGAGGATCAATGCCCCCCCCCCCCCCCCCCCTTCATGTCCGTACCCTAATTAACATGTTACATCTTGTTTCTTTAATCTGTACACCAACAGAAATGTATTTCAGGATGGAAGGAAGGAAGGAAGGAAGGAAGGAAGGAAGGAAGGAAGAAAGGAAGGAAAGATGGAAAGAAGGAAAGATGGAAAGAAGGAAGGGAAGGAAGGAAGGAAGGAAAGACAGAAAGATAGACGGAAGGAAGGGAGGGAGGAAGAAATAAAGGAAGGAAGGAAGGAAAGATGTAAAGACGGAAGGGAAGGAAGGAAAGATGGAAAGAGGAAGGGAAGGGAAGGAAGGAAGGAAAGATGGAAGGAAGGAAGGAAGGAAGGAAGGAAGAAAGGACGGAAGGAGTGGAAGGGAGGGAGGAAGAAATGAAAGAAGGAAGGAATGAAGGAAAGGAAGGAAGGAAAGACAGAAAGATGGAAGGAAGGGAGGGAGGAAGAAAGGGAGGGAAGAGGGGAGGATGGAAGGACGGGAGAGAGGGAGGGAGGAAGGAAGGAAGGAAGGGAATGTAAAGAAACTGTGAAGCAACATATTGGAGTAATATAACCAGATTCATGCTCTCTTACTGAGAATTAGATGAGAGGATCAATGCCCCCCCCCCTCCCCTTCATGTCCGTACCCTAATTAACATGTTACATCTTGTTTCTTTAATCTGTACACCAACAGAAATGTAAAAAAAAAGAAAAAGTCAAGTGGGATTCGGCAGGAGGTTATAGGCAAGAACTATACTTTAATTAGTCAGATTTAAAGGTGCCGCTTGTTGGATTTTGTTCTTCTAGCTTCGGGCAGCTTTTGGCCCCTTGCTCTGCCAGAGTGGTATTAATCCTCTCAGCAGGCTCTCGGGGAAAGAAAGCAAATAGGCTTATTTCTTATTCCCCCCCCCCCCCCCCCCCCCAAAAAAAAAATGTCCAACTGTTCCTTTAAGCATGAAAGTTCATTCTTGACCTTGGAAATTACAGTTTTGACAAAACAAACCCAAACTCCTTTAGCAGCTCTCCCACATTTATAAATTACAACCATATGAGCCTGAAACTGGAATATAAGCTTAGAGTAGTAGGGAGGAAGAAGGATGGAAGGATGGAAGGAAGGAAGGAAGGAAGGGAGGAAGGAAGGAAGGGAGGAAGGGAGGAAGGGAGGAAGGGAGGAAGGATGGAAGGATGGAAGGAAGGAAAGATGGAAAGACAGCAGCAACACCAAAACTGACTAACTACAGCAGAGTAGTAGGGAGGAAGAAGGATGGAAGGAAGGAAAGACAGAAGGATGGAAGGAAATGAGGGAAGGAAATGATGGAAGGAAGGAAGGAAGGAAGGGAGGAAAGGAGGAAGGAAGGAAGGAAGGGAGGAAGAAGGAAGGAAAAGAGGTAGGAAGAAAAGGAGGAAGGAAGGAAGGAAAGATGGAAAGACAGAATTATGGAAGGAAGGAAGGAAGGAAGGAAAGACAGAAGGATGGAAGGAAATGAGGGAAGGAAATGATGGAAGGAAGGAAGGAAGGAAGGAAGGAAGGAAGGAGGGAAGGAAGGAAGGAAGGGAGGGAGAAAGAAAAGAAGGAGAGGAGGAAGGAAGGAGGCATGAAAGTTCATTCTTGACCTTGGAAATTGCAGTTTTGACAAAACAAACCCAAACTACTTTAGCAGCTCTCCCATATTTATAAATTACAACCATATGAGCCTGAAACTGGAATATAAGCTTAGAGTAGTAGGGAGGAAGAAGGATGGAAGGATGGAAGGATGGAAGGAAGGAAGGAAAGAAGGAAGGAAGGAAGGAAGGATGGAAGGAAGGAAAGATGGAAAGACAGCAGCAACACCAAAACTGACTCACTACAGCAAAGTAGTAGGGAGGAAGAAGGATGGAAGGAAGGAAAGACAGAAGGATGGAAGAAATGAGGGAAGGAAATGATGGAAGGAAGGAAGGAAGGAAGGAAGGAAGGACGGAAGGACGAAGGAAGGAAAAGAGATAGGAAGAAAAGTAGGAAGGAAGGAAGGAAAGATGGAAAGACAGAATTATGGAAGGAAGGAAGGAAGGAAGGAAAGACAGAAGGATGGAAGGAAATGAGGGAAGGAAATGATGGAAGGAAGGAAGGAAGGAAGGAAGGAAGGAAGGAAGGAGGGAAGGAAGGAAGGAAGGGAGGGAGAAAGAAAGAAAAGAAGGAGAGGAGGAAGGAAGGAGGCATGAAAGTTCATTCTTGACCTTGGAAATTGCAGTTTTGACAAAACAAACCCAAACTCCTTTAGCAGCTCTCCCACATTTAGAAATTACAACCATATGAGCCTGAAACTGGAATATAAGCTTGTTTTCAACTTGCACCAGAGTAGTAGGGAGGAAGAAGGAAGGAAGGAAGGAAGGAAGGAAGGAAGGAAGGAAGGAAGGAAGGAAGGATGGAAGGAAGGAAAGATGGAAAGACAGCAGCAACACCAACACTGACTAACTACAGCAGAGTAGTAGGGAGGAAGAAGGAAGGAAGGAAGGAAGGATGGAAGGGAGGAAAGGAGGAAGGAAGGATGGAAAGACAGAAGGATGGAAGGAAGGAAGGAAGGAAGGAAGGAAGGAAGGAGGAAAGATGGAAAGACAGCAGCAGCACCAAAACTAACTAACTACAGCTCAAGAGTAGTTATGTTTAACCCTCCTGTTGTCCTCGAGTCAAGGTAGGAAGGGAGGAGGAAGGAAGGAAGGAAGGAAGGAATGATGGAAGGGAGGAAGGAAGGAAGGAAGGAAAGACGGAAGGATGGAAGGGAGGGAAGGAATGACGGAAGGATGGAAGGAATGATGGAAGGGAGGAAGAAAGAAGGAAAGGAGGAAGAAGGAAAGACGGAAGAATGGCAGCAAGGAACGAAGGAAGGAAGGGAGGACGAAGGAAGGAAAGGAGGAAGGAAGGAAAGACGGAAGGATGGAAGGATGAAAGGAAGGCATGAAGGATGGAAGGATGAAAGGAAGAGAAACAGACGGGAGGACGACAGGAAGGTTAAGTCGGTCCATCGCTGCTTATTAAGACGTCTCTGCATTAAAAACTGAAAATATAGAAACACCTCAAAGAAGAAAAAGACATTAATCCACCTTAACACGACTTCTGAATCGGAGTTGTCCTCGGTTTGAAGACCGAGGCCTTCGAGTCAAAGAACCACAAAGATTGATGTTTAAAATAACTCTACGAATAAGGAATAAGAGGTCATTTGTGATTTGATCTTTATGCATAATCAAAAATCTGGCAGAAGTGTAAATGAAAGTAAGGTATTAAACTCCAAGGACAACATATGCAGGTTGGATGCAGCGTTGAGGGTTGAGGAAAGGAGGAAAGGAGGAAAGATGGAAGGATGGAAGGATGGAAGGGAGGAAGGAAGGATGGAAGGAATGATAGAAGGGAGGAAGGAAGGAAGGATGGACGGAAAGAAGGAAATATGGAAAGACAGAAGCATGGAAGGAAAGACGGAAGGAAGAAAGGAAGGAAGGAAGGAATGATGGAAGGGAGGAAGAAGGTAGGAAAGGAGGAAGGAAGGAAGGAAGGAAGAAAGGAATGATGGAAGGGAGGAAGAAAAAAGTAAAGGAGGAAGGAAGGAAAGATGGAAAGACAGAAGGATGGAAAGAAGGACGGAAAGAAGGAAGGAAGGAAGGAAGGAATGATGGACGGGAGGAAAAACGTAAGGAAGGAAAGGAAGGACAGGAGGAAAAAGGAAGGAAGGGAAGGAGGGAAGGAAAGATGGAAAGACCGAAGGAAGGAAGGAAGGAAAGGAGGAAAGGAGGTCAAAATCAACAACCCTGAGGCGAAATGTAAAAAGTGGAGAAACCTTGCCGCCTGCCTTCCGTCCCAGCAGCCGTTAGAGTTTGATCAGCTGATTTAGTGCTCGATCACACTCTGAATTATGAGACTGGAGGCATCAGAGGGCTTAATTAAAGTCAGCACTGATGAGAGACGCGACTAATGAGTGCAACACAGAGAGAGTAAAAAAAAAAAATAGAGGACGAAAGAACGAAGACAGCACAAGTACAATGGACAAAGAAATGAGGCCAACCAGGAAGTAACTTAGAGCTGCATTCTATCAAAAGGGCCACCAGGGGCGACCGTCTCTATACAAGTCAATGGAGAATTCACCAACTTCTCACTTGATTTCTAACCTCAGTAAACGTTTTCAAAATGTGTTTATGGTCTCAATCGCTAGTTTAAAGCCTTCTTCAATGCAGTATGATGTTCATTTGGGACATTTTGGCCTCCCTGATTTTATATGTGACGATAAAGCAGGGTATGCATTAGGGCGTGGCTACGTCCTGATTGACAGGTTGATTGACCAATGTCCTCGAGATCCAGCCCTCGCAACCATAGCAACCTCCCCGCTCCGCCCATGACCCCGCCTCATGCCCATATAAGTAGAATCCGTGTTTTTATTTTTCCCAGCATGCACCTGAAATTTTCAAGATGGCGCTGCCTAGATTAGAAACTATTGGCTTCCGAGCAGCAGTCCACAAACCAATGGGTGACGTCACGGATGTTACGTCCATTTCTTTTATACAGTCGATGGGAACAACATTATTATTTGGGGCTCAAAGAAAGACAAACTCCTTGATAAAATTGAAAACATCCACGTAAAACCTCTATTTCTGTAACTGCAGGCTTTAAACTGGAGGTATAACTGGGTATCGTCTGCATATATGGAGATATTAAATGGCTCGGCTTTAGTTTGAACTTAACAGGAGCTGTTTAGTTCAAACTTGAAGCCTTGTAGTTGGGGCAGAGGGATCTCAGATCACATTCCCACCACAGGCCAAGGCATCTTCCTCTAAAAAGGCCTCTACATGGCTGGTTTGGTTCACATCCGAGTAAGATTTCTATGTTCAGATTTGCCGAAACGAATTGTACCAGGAAGGAAATCGAACTAGAGTCCAACAAAAGTCAAACACTTGCTAAAAGACAAGTTTAAAAACACCCAAGGAAGTTAATAAGTGGAGTTCATAGATAAATTCACCTTTATAGGACACTCATTGAAAGGAAGGGAGGAAGGAAGGGAGGAAAGAAGGAAGGAAGGAGGGAAGGATGGAAGGATGGAAGGAAGGAAGGAAGGAAAGAAGGACAGAGGAAAGAAGGAAGGAAGGTAGGGGGAGGAAAGAAAGAGAGAAGGAGGGAGGGAGGAAGGGAAGAAAGAAGGAAAGAAGGAAGAAGAAAGGGGGATGGAGGAAGGAAAGAAGGAAGGGAGGAGAGAAGGAGGGAGGGAGGAAGGACAGATGGAAGTAAGGAAAGGAAGGAAGGAAGGACGGAGGAAGGAAAGAAGGAAGGGAAGAGAGAAGGAGGGAGGGAGGAAGGACAGATGGAAGGAAGGTAAGGAAGGAAAGACAGAGGAAATAAGGAACGAGGGAGGGAGAAAGGAAAAGAGGAAGGGAGAAAGAAGGAAGGAAGGAAGGAAGGAAGGAAGGAAGGAGGAAGGAAAGAAGGAAGGAAGGAAGGAAGGAAGGAAGGAAGGATATTTTGGGATATTTACAGAAGTTACCAAATATAATTATTTGCCCAGTAAAGGGTTAAGGGAAGGAGGGAACTGAACACATGCTTTTAAATATATTAAACCTATATAAGCTTCAATAAAACCCTAACCCTGACCAAAGCACAAGCCAAACTGGCCTCAAAAATATAAAACATCTTCTTTTGTAATTGTTTGAGGTTCACTACGGACAATAAAATGCATCTTCAACTATCCACCAAGAACAGTTTCATATCTTTATACTATTTATCTATATTTCTGGTCATAAGGTTAACAAAAAACAAACATGGCGTTGTCTTTTTCATAACCTAAAAAATACAAACACTGCTTATCATCTTTCGTCCAAATACTGAATGTGAAGGGGGGGGGGGGGGGGGGGGGCTGCAGGTTACGATCATAAAGTCTACAGTCAGACAGATGATGAAGGTGAAGAGGATGAAGATCATGGCCTTAATGCCTCGGAGATCTATTAATATGACGGCTAATTTGAAAGGAGAAAACATATATTTGGAATATCCTTCCATATCCTTCCTTCCTTCCTTCCTTCCATCCTTCCTTCCTCCGTTCCTTCCTTCTTCCTCCCTTCCTCCCTTCTTCCTCCCTCCTTTCCTTTCTTCCTCCTTCCCTTCCTTCCTTCTTCCTCCCTCCCTCCTTTCCTTCCATCCTTCCTTCCTTCCTTCCTCCGTTCCTTCCTTCGTTCCTCCGTTCCTTCCTTTCTTCCTCCCTCCCTTCCTTGCTTCCTTCCTTCCTCCCTCCCTTCCTTCCTGCTGATCATCTTTCGTCCAAATTCTGAATGTGATCCTCGGCATTTGATCTGGTTAACAATGAAAATCTCCACGGAGACGACTGGTGTCTGTTAAAAAAGCGTAAGTGGTTCGATGTGAAGATGTGAGATGCCGAGTATTTCCACAGTCGGTCTTTCCACAGTGTGCCAGAGGCTCTCTCAGGACTTCACATGCAGAGAGAAATGACATAAAGACCTCTTTTAACACGACCTCAACACAGGCTGCCGAGCTCTGCAGCATCCTACACATGCTCCACTGGTAACTGCATATAGTAGTAGAGGATATAAAAAGGCGAGGAGAGGCATTTGGATGGAAGGAAGGGAGGAAGGAAGGAAGAAAGGAATGATGGAAGGGAGGAAGAAAGAAGGAAAGGAGGAAGGATGGAAGGAAGGAAGGAAGGAAGGAAGGAAGGAAGGAAGGAAAGACGGAAGGATGGATGGAAGGAAGGGAGGAAGAAAGAAGGGAAGGAAGGAAGGGAGGAAGAATGGATGGAAGGAAGGGAAGAAGAAAGAAGGGAAGGGAAGGAAGGAGGAAGGAAGGAAGGAATGATGGAAGGAAGGAAGGAAGGAAGGAATGATGGAAGGGAGGAAGAAAGAAGGACAGGATGAAGGAAGGAAAGACAGAAAGACGGAAGGAAGGAAGGAAGGAAGGAAGGAATGATGGAAGGGAGGAAGAAGGAAAAATGGATGGAAGGAAGGAAAGACGGAAGAATGGAAGCAAGGAACGAAGGAAGGAAAGGAGGGAGGAAGAAAGAAAGGGAAGGAAGGATAGACAGACGGAAGGATGGAAGGAAGGAAGGAAGGAATGATGGAAGGGAGGAAGAAAGAAGGAAAGGAGGAAGGAAGGAAAGACAGAAAGACGAGAAGGAAGGAAGGAAGGAAGTAAGGAATGATGGAAGGGAGGATGGAAGGAAGGAAGGGATGATGGAATGGAGGAAGAAGGAAGGAAAGACGGAAGAATGGAAGCAAGGAACGAAGGAAGGAAAGGAGGGAGGAAGAAAGGAAGGGAAGGAAGGAGGAAAGAATGGATAGAAAGGAAGGTAGGAAGGAAGGGAAGGAAGGGAAGGAAGAAAGGAGAGGCATTCTTACCTCCGTGAAAGTGTTGTAGTGACTGCATAAAAGAGACATTTCAGTGCTAAATAAAGTGGCACTGTGGCTCGACACCCCCCCCCCCCCTCTCTCTCTCTGTTTGTCATTCCTGTGATAATGTAATGGTTGCTGTCCAGCAGAGCGCTCTATTCACAGCTCCAGGCTTCCTTTTCACACTGGCCACAATAGAATAAACACAATATCGCATGTGGTGGTCTGCTGGCGGCTGAAGAGTGGACTGTCCTCTTTAAAACTGCCCTTTTTTTTCTCCACTGGATGTACTGAACTGTACTGTAATGATGTGGGTGACTGGTAGTTTGGTAAGTGGTTAAAGGAAGGAAGGAAGGAAGGAAGGGAGGGAGGAAGGAAGGAAATAATGAAGGAAGGAAGGGAAGGAGGGAGGGAGGAAGGAAGGGGAAAAAGGAAGGAATGAAAGAGATAAGGAGTGAGGAAGGACAGATGGAAGGAAGGAAGGAAGGACAGAGGAAGGAATGACGGAAGGAAGTATGGAAGGGGGAGGGAGGAAAAGAGGAAGGAAGGAGAGAAGGAAGGAAGGAAGGAAGGAAATAATGAAGGAAGGAAGGAATGAAGTAAATAAGTATGGAAGGAGGAGGGAGGAAAAGAGGAAGGAAGGAAGGATGGAAGGAGGAAAAGAGGAAGGAAGTAAGGAGAGAAGGAAGGAGGGAAGGAGGAGGGAGGAAAAGAGGAAGGAAGTAAGGAGAGAAGGAAGGAAAGAAGGAGGGAGGGAGGGAGGAAAAGAGGAAGGAAGTAAGGAAGGAGGAGGGAGGCAAAGAGGAAGGAAGTAAGGAGAGAAGGAAGGAAGTATGGAAGGAGGAGGGAGGAAAAGAGGAAGGAAGGAGAGAAGGAAGGAGAGAAGGAAGGAAGGAAATAATGAAGGAAGGAAGGAATGAAGTAAATAAGTATGGAAGGAGGAGGGAGGAAAAGAGGAAGGAAGGAAGGATGGAAGGAGGAAAAGAGGAAGGAAGTAAGGAGAGAAGGAAGGAAAGAAGGAGGGAGGAAGGGAGGAAAAGAGGAAGGGAGGAAGGAAGGAAGGAAGGAAGGAAGGAGGGAGGGAAGGAGGAAAAGAGGACGGAAGTAAGGAGACAAGGAAGGAAAGATGGAGGGAGGGAAGGAGGGAGGGAGGAAAAGAGGAAGTAAGGAAGGACAGAAGGAAGGAAGGAAGTATGGAAGGAGGAGGGAGGCAAAGAGGAAGGAAGTAAAGAGAGAAGGAAGGAAGGAAGTATGGAAGGAGGAGGGAGGCAAAGAGGAAGGAAGTAAAGAGAGAAGGAAGGAAAGAAGGAGGGAGGGAGGGAGGGAGGGAGGAAAAGGAGGAAGGAATGAAATAATGAAAGAAGGAAGGAAGGAAGGAAGGAAGGAAGGAAGGAAGTAGGAGGGAGGAAGGAAGTAAGGAAGGAAGGAGGAGGGAGGAAAAGAGGAAGGAAGTATGGAAGGAGGAGGGAGGCGAAGAGGAAGGAAGTATGGAAGGAGGAGGGAGGAAAAGAGGAAGGAAGTTAGGAGAGAAGGAAGGAAGTATGGAAGGAGGAAAAGAGAAAGGAAGGAAGGAAGGAGGGAAGGAAGGAAGTATGAGAGGAGGAAAAGAGGAAGGAAGTAAGGGAGGGAGGAAAAGAGGAAGGAAGTAAGGAGAGACTATTCACAGCTCCAGGCTTCCTTTTCACACTGTCCACAATAGAATAAACACAATATCGCATGTGGTGGTCTGCTGGAGGCTGAAGAGTGGACTGTCCTCTTTAGAGCTGCCCTGGATGTACTGTACTGTAATGATGTGGTTGACTGGTAGTTTGGTAAGTGGTTAAAGGAAGGAAGGAAGGAATGACAGAAGGAAGGAAGGAGGAGAGAGGAAAAGAGGAAGAAAGTAAGGAGAGAAGGACGGAAGTATGGAAGGAGGAGGGACAGAGGAAAGAAGGAAGGTAATGGGGAGGAAAGAAGGAAGGGAGGAAAGAACGAACAGTCAAAACCGAAGGAAGGAAGTATGGAAGGAGGAAAAGAGGAAGGACGTAAGGAGAGAAGGAAGGAAAGGAGGGAGGGAGGGAGGGAAGAAAAGAGGAAGGAAGTAAGAAGAGAAGGAAGGAAGGTAGGAAGTATGGAAGGAGGAAAAGAGGAAGGACGTAAGGAGAGAGGGAAGGAAAGAAGGAGGGAGGTAGGGAGGAAAAGGGGAAGGACGTAAGGAGAGAAGGAAGGAAGTATGGAAGGAGGAGGGCGGAAAAGAGGAAGGAAGTAAGGAGAGAAGGAAGGGAGGAAGAAAGTGAAGAAAGAAGTGAGGGAGCAAAGAAAGAGGGAAGGAGGTGAAGAACGAAGGAAAAATTAAAGAAAGAGGGAGGAAGGAAGGAAGGAAGGGACAGTCAATTTGACCCGGGAGGACGACATCTGAATCACTACAACCGCTCCCTCTCTCTTCATCATTCTCTCTCTCTCTCTCTCTCTCTCTCTCTCTCTCTTTCTCGCTCTCTCTCATCTTTTTCAGAAATGAGTCGGGAAGCCGGCAGCAAAGTCTAATTTAACATTTACCGTTATCAAATGAAGAGAAATATCCTCTCCTCCTCTCTCCTGGTAATGTCTATGTATTCCCTCACGGCACAGTTTTACAGCTCTGATCAGTCTAATCGGAGGGTGTGATTGGACACTGTTGTGTGATGTCGGGTTGTGTTTCTCTAAAAGTTGACTCACACTACTCTCATTCAGATAAATGTGAGGACTGGTGTGTTGAAGCCGCACTAGTCCTCATTAACCCTTTCATGCATGAATTATTATAACGGCATTCAAGTGTTTTTATTTCTCTTTAAGCATGAATAAAAAGTAACATAATTGTCTTATTCATCAAATAACATTAATTATTTACTGGAGGTCTTAATAACTTTATAACAAAAAGTCAGTTAGAAGTTGCTAGAAAATAGTCCTGTGAGTAAAATATGATGAATGCTGGAATAAAATTCGGGTAGGAGTACATAAGACAATTGTAAGACAATTTTAAGAGGCCAAAAAAATCAACAAAAATAATTAAAACAACAGAATAAAGCCAATTCACAGTTTCATTCAATCATGATAAGCAAGGCAGACCACAGAAATTACTGCAGATGAAGTGGTAGTGTATGGAATGACTCACTAGCAACTGTGGTGGCTGACATGCAACTATGCCATTAAAACCCATGTATAGCGATATATATATATATATATATATATACACATGTAGCTATTCAAACAGCTGTTTGACTCGCGCTAACACTCGTAATTAATAATATTTTATGCAAGATTTGTTTTTTTTTAAGATTAGACCAGGGTCCGCAGATAGTTGTCCTGCGGTCCGGAGTCCACCGTTTGAGGACCCCTGGTCTAAATCTTAGATTTAGCATTTTGGGCTTCTCCACTGGCCTATTAGTCCAGTTTTGATGCTTTTTTGCTTTTTAAAATTGGATACACATCCCTGCTAATATTTGTTTGCTTTGACCTAATTTTTTACTTCTCTATTACAGTCTGTCGGCCTCGGATATCAGATATGCCCCCCCCCCCCACCCCCTGCCGTCTGTGTTTCTGTATATTTAACTCCAGCAATGAGTTCTGACTCATCAGATATCACCCGTCTCTCCGTATCATCCACGCCGTCTCTCTGCCTATCAGCCTTCATCAGTTAACATTAGCTTATTGCCTTGCATTAGTTAACATTGTCAGTAGTCAGCTGAATAGCCGACTTTATTAGGTTCTGGCTTGTTGTGCTGTTTTTACGTAGCTCATCCTTTGAGTTTATGTCGTGTTTTATGTGCCGCTGTTAAACAGATTTACTGTGGAAGAGTCTGAGGAGAGCGTCTCAAATGTGACAGCTGAGAGAAAGAGAGAGAGAGAGAGAGAAAGAAACTGCTCAGACTGACAGAGAGACTCCATTTTGGAGAATTAAATCAGTTAAATGGCTGTGGGAGAGCAGAGAGGAAAGCTGGATGAGTCCGCCAGGCTGAAGAGCTCTCAGGAAAACGCCTCAGTTTCTCCTGCCAAGGCTGAATCTTTTTTTCTTTCTTTTTGCTTTATTGGTGAAGCTCTGACCCGTCACTCTCTCTTTCTCATTTTTCAAAGTCGATTTTCTCTCTTAAGTGCTCTGCTCTCTCTCAGTTCTCCGCTTTTTCTTCTTTTTTTTTTTTTTTTTGGTCAAATCACTTTCAGCTATTCTGCTCCCATTTTGACTTTTCTCCTTTTTTTTCTTTTTTCTTCTCAATCACTCTATATAGCTCGGCAGTCAGATGGCCAGACTGACACTGTGACTGAAATGAGACAAAGCTGGACTGGAGATTTTAAGGTTTGCATGAGGTGTGAAGCCACTGAATAAAAAAAAAGAAAAAGAAAAAGTCATTACCTGAGCCTATTAGAAGCAGAGATTCGACATGTAATGGTGCATTTCTTTGATTGCCTTCTGAATCACAGAGTGGGGACTTCATTATAACAGATCCCTGCAGGGTGAGCGGGGCGTGCCCACTAAAAGCCAAACGGTATGAAGAAGGGCTTGACTACTAAAGAGAAGCGCTTCTCTCGACCTGTCATACTGAGAAATAATAATAATAATAATCAACCGATCAGACGAAATACTAGACTTTATCGTCAAACCTTTAAACCAGCAACTCCAGCAGTACTAAGAGTGAAGATAGAGTATACTATTCCAGTTTTAGCTGCACTTCACTGACTCCCAGTATATTTTAGTTATTTTAATGTTTTTTAAAGCTCTAAATCAGAGGTGTCAAACTCATTTTCAATCAAGGGCCACATACAACCCAATAAAATGGAAGAAAGGGATGAAGGAAAGATGGAAGGAAGGAAGGAAGGAAGGAAGAAAGGACGGATAGAATGAAGGAAGGATTGAAGGAAGTAAGAAAGGAAGGACAGACAGATAGAAGGAAAGCACTCTGTAAAGCACTTTGAACTACATCCCTTGTATGAAAGTGTACTATTATAATTTGTAGTAGCAATATATAGTATGGGTGAAAGATTAGAGTACTGTGCATTAGCAGTAACAGTAGTATTGTTAATGGTGGTAGTATAGCGCCAGTACTAGTTGCAGTATAGCATTAGTAATACAAGTATAAGAAGCAGTAGTTGCAGCTATAGTAAGAGTAGCAGTACTATCAGTAGTAACAGTAGCAGCAATTGTCGAAGCAGCAGCAGAAAGCAAATGTTAGCAGTAGCAGCAGTAGCATTAGCTGTGTTAGTAGCAATTAAGCACTCTTAATAGAAATGTTAGCAGTAGCATTAGCTGTGTTAGTAGCTAAGGCACTCTTAATAGAAATGTTAGCAGCAGCATTAGCTGTGTTAGTAGCCAAGGAACTCTTAATAGAAATGTTAGCAGCAGTATTAGCTGTGTTACTAGCCAAAGCACTCTTAATAGAAATGCTAGCAGTAGCATTAGCTGTGTTAGTAGCAATTAAGCACTCTTAATAGAAATGTTAGCAGTAGCATTAACTGTGTTAGTAGCTAAGGCACTCTTAATAGAAATGTTAGCAGTAGCATAAGCAGTAAGTAGTTAATTAAAAACATAATATAAATGCTAACTCCAGTAGAAGTAGCTTATTAATAGAAATGTTAGTAATAAAAGCAGTTAGCAGCCCAGTAGAAGTAGCTTGTTAGTAGCTTATTAATATAAATGTTAGCACTAGAAGCAGTAGCATTAGCAGTATTAGTAGCTTATTAATAGAAATGTTAGCACTAGAAGCAGTAGCATTAGCAGTATTAGTAGCTTATTAATAGAAATGTTAGCACTAGTAGCAGTAGCATTAGCAGTATTAGTAGCTTATTAATAGAAATGTTAGCACTAGAAGCAGTAGCATTAGCAGTATTAGTAGCTCATTAATAGAAATGTTAGCACTAGAAGCAGTAGCATTAGCAGTATTAGTAGCTCATTAATAGAAATGTTAGCACTAGAAGCAGTGGTATACTATAAGTGTTAGCAGCCCAGTAGAAGTAGCTTGTTAGGGGCTTATTAGTAGAAATGTTAGCACTAGTAGCAGTAGCATTAGCAGTATTAGTAGCTTATTAATAGAAATGTTAGCACTAGAAGCAGTAGCATTAGCAGTATTAGTAGCTTATTAATAGAAATGTTAGCACTAGTAGCAGTAGCATTAGCAGTATTAGTAGCTTATTAATATAAATGTTAGCACTAGTAGCAGTAGCATTAGCAGTATTAGTAGCTTATTAATAGAAATGTTAGCACTAGCAGCAGTAGCATTAGCAGTATTAGTAGCTTATTAATAGAAATGTTAGCACTAGTAGCAGTAGCATTAGCAGTATTAGTAGCTTATTAATAGAAATGTTAGCACTAGAAGCAGTAGCATTAGCAGTATTAGTAGCTTATTAATATAAATGTTAGCACTAGAAGCAGTAGCATTAGCAGTATTAGTAGCTTATTAATATAAATGTTAGCACTAGAAGCAGTAGCATTAGCAGTATTAGTAGCTTATTAATAGAAATGTTAGCACTATTAGCAGTAGCATTAGCAGTATTAGTAGCTTATTAATAGAAACTAGAAGCAGTGGTATAAGTGTTAGCAGCCCAGTAGAAGTACCTTGTTAGTAGCTAATTTAGCAGTATGCCTATTAGCAGAAGTTTTAGCAGTATTAATTAAAAGTTAGCAGTGTAGCGACGGGTCGAACTGCTACTTTGAGTGTAAATTAATGAGCTTTAATAGCTTTATTAAAACATACAACTGATCTCAAGTGTAATCAGAAATGATTTTCCATCTCTTCCAGGTCACCAGTTAATTTACTTTTAATTAACTTTGCCCTCTGCTCTCTACCTCCACTTGTCTCCTGCCTCTAGTTATGCCAACGTATAGCCGACTACAGGGGTGTCAAACATGAGGCCCATGGGCCAGAACCGGGCCGCCGAGGGGTGCGATACGGCCCACTTTCCTTTCTGTGTTCTTTTCCGTCCTTCCATCTGTCCTTCCTACCTTCCTTTTATCCTTTCTTTGTTCTTTTATTCCTTTCTCTCCTTCTGTCCTTCCTTCCATCTGTCCTTCCTTCCTCCCTACCTTCCCTTTTTCCTTTTTTTCATTCCTTCCATCTGTTCTTCCTTCCTTCCTTTCTTCCTCCCACCTTCCTTTTTCCCTTTCTTCCTTCCATCTGTCCTTCCCTACCTTCCTTTTTTTTATTCCTTCCATCTGTCCTTCCTACTTTCCTTTTTTCCTTTCTTCCTTCCATCTGTCCTTCCTCCCTTTCTTCCTTCCTTCCTCCGTTTCTTCCTTATGTCTGTCCTTCCTACCTTTCTTCCTTCTTTCCTTTTGTTTGTCTTTCCTTCCCTTCCCTTCTTATTTCCTTCCTTCCTTCCTTCCTTCCTACCTTCCCTTTTTTTCATTCCTTCCATCTGTCCTTCCTCCCCTTCTTCCATCTGTCCTTCCTTCTTCCCTACCTTCCTTTTTTTATTCCTTCCATCTGTCCTTCCTACCTTCCTTTTTTCCTTCCATCTGTCCTTCCTCCCTTTCTTCCTTCCTTCCTCCGTTTCTTCCTTCTGTCTGTCCTTCCTACCTTTCTTCCTTCTTTCCTTTTGTCTGTCTTTCCTTCCTTCCCTTCTTATTTCCTTCCTTCCTTCCTTCCTTCCTTCCTTCCTTCCATCTTTTTAATGATCCGGCCCACATGAGATCAAATTGCTCTATATGTGGCCCTTGAATGAAAATGACTTTGACACCCCTGCACTACTACGTCTTTTTGCGAGGAATGAAAATGAGAGCTTATTATAGCGGCTCGGCCCAGCTCGCCACATTCTTTTGTTTTACTTTATTTGACAGCAGACAGAAGTGTCCCTGACTGGAGTTAGACTAAAGATGCTGTGGCCATATGGCGCCAGAACACCACATGCTGTTGTGTCTCTACTTGTAGTATTAGCGGAGCCATTACAATGAGTATCAGTATCAGTGTTTGCAGCCTATTGGGTGTCATAAGTGTTCGGAGAATGGAGAACAGGGTTGGTAGTCACATTTTTTTTTTTTTTTTTACTTACTTTACCCACTTTCCTTTCTGTGTTCTTTTCCGTCCTTCCATCTGTCTTTCCTACCTTCCTTTTATCCTTTCTTCTTTTCTCTCCTTCCGTCCATCCTTACATGTGTCCTTCCTTCCTCCCTACCTTCCCTTTTTCCTTTTTTTCATTCCTTCCATCTGTCCTTCCTCCCCTTCTTCCTTCTGTCCTTCCTTCCTCCCTACCTTCCTTTTTTTTATTCATTCCATCTGTCCTTCCTCCCTTCCTTTCTTCCTTCCTCCCTTCCTTCCTTCCTTCCTCCGTTTCTTCCTTTTGTCTGTCCTTCCTACCTTCCTTCCTTCCTTCCTTCCTTCCTTCCTTCCTTCCTTCCTCCGTTTCTTCCTTATGTCTGTCCTTCCTACCTTTCTTCCTTCTTTCCTTCTGTCTGTCTTTCCTTCCTTCCCTTCTTATTTCCTTCCTTCCTTCCTTCCTTCCTTCCTTCCTTCCTTCTGTCTCTACTTGTAGTATTAGCGGAGCCATTACAATGAGTATCAGTATCAGTGTTTGCAGCCTATTGGGTGTCATAAGTGTTCGGAGAATGGAGAACAGGGTTGGGGTAGTCACACTTTTTTTTTTTTTTTTTACTTACTTTACCCACTTTCCTTTCTGTGTTCTTTTCCGTCCTTTCATCTGTCCTTCCTACCTTCCTTTTATCCTTTCTTCCTTTCTCTCCTTCCGTCCTTCCTTACATGTGTCCTTCCTACCTTCCTTTTATCCTTTCTTCCTTTCTCTCCTTCCGTCCTTCCTTTCATGTGTCCTTCCTTCCTCCCTACCTTCCCTTTTTCCTTTTTTTCATTCCTTCCATCTGTCCTTCCTCCCCTTCTTCCTTCTGTCCTTCCTTCCTCCCTACCTTCCTTTTTTTTATTCATTCCATCTGTCCTTCCTACCTTCCTTTTTTCCTTTCTTCCTTCCATCTGTCCTTCGTACATTCCTTCCTTTCTTCCTCCCTACCTTCCTTTTTTCCTTTCTTCCTTCCATCTGTCCTTCCTCCCTTTCTTCCTTCTGTCTGTCCTTCCTACCTTTCTTCCTTCTTTCCTTTTGTCCGTCTTTCCTTATTTCCTTCCTTCCTTCCTCCCTACCTTCCCTTTTTCCTTTTTTCATTCCTTCCATCTGTCCTTCCTTCCTTAATACCTTCCTTTTTTTATTCCTTCCATCTGTCCTTCCTACCTTCCTTTTTTCCTTCCATCTGTCCTTCCTCCCTTTCTTCCTTCCTTCCTCCGTTTCTTCCTTCTGTCCTTCCTTCCATCTGTCCTTCCTCCCTTTCTTCCTCTGTTTCTTCCTTCTGTCTGTCCTTCCTACCTTTCTTCCCTTCTTATTTCCTTCCTTCCTTCCTTCCTACCTTCCATTTTTCCTTTTTTTCATTCCTTCCATCTGTCCTTCCTCCCTTTCTTCCTCCGTTTCTTCCTTCTGTCTGTCCTTCCTTCCTTCCTTCCTTCCTTCCTTCCTTCCTTCCTTCCTGCGTTTCTTCCTTCTGTCTGTCCTTCCTTTCTTCCTTCCTTCCTCCGTTTCTTCCTTCTGTCTGTCCTTCCTACCTTCCTTTTTTCCTTTCTTCCTTCCATCTGTCCTTCCTCCCTTTCTTCCTTCCTTCCTCCGTTTCTTCCTTCTGCCTGTCCTTCCTACCTTTCTTCCTTCTTTCCTTTTGTCCGTCTTTCCTTCCTTCCCTTCTTATTTCCTTCCTTCCTTCCTTCCTTCCTTCCATCTTTTTAATGATCCGGCCCACATGAGATCAAATTGGTCTGTATGTGGCCCTTGAATGAAAATGACTTTGACACCCCTGCACTACTACGTCTTATAGCGAGGAATGAAAATGAGAGCTTATTATAGCGGCTCGGCCCAGCTCCGCTCGCCACATTCTTTTGTTTTACTTTATTTGACAGCAGACAGAAGTGTCCCTGACTGGAGTTAGACTAAAGATGCTGTGGCCATATGGCGCCAGAACACCACATGCTGTTGTGTCTCTACTTGTAGTATTAGCGGAGCCATTACAATGAGTATCAGTATCAGTGTTTGCAGCCTATTGGGTGTCATAAGTGTTCGGAGAATGGAGAACAGGGTTGGTAGTCACACTTTTTTTTTTTTTTTTACTTTCCTTTGAATTCCTCATAAACCGTATAATGAATAGATTCCCTTTTAATGGGTAAAGGAAGCCTAAAGTGTCAGGTAGGAAGGAAGTGGCTTTACTCTCATTAAGCTGATTCTGATTAAAAGATGTGGACTGTTAAATATGTCTTGCAATCGTCCCCATCGTGTCCATGTGTTATTTTAATGAGGAAAAATGGAGGTAATCTAAGAAATTAATTTAAAATGTTAAGTTTCATTGAAATACAACAACAGTGTTTCCCATTAATTATATAGACTGTAGCGGCCACCATAAATTTCATTCTTCAAATTATTTCCCATGCTTTGTGGGTGTGACCTTTTTGCTGTGTTATTTTATAGATATATATCTTTGCATTTCGCTCTCAGAGTGCACCAGAATGATGCATTTTACTTAAAAATCCCCCCGAGGGTCAGACTGAGGTCCAATCAGTCAAAAGTCTCTCAAAATTATGTGGGAAACACTGAACAACCTAACACATCTCCTGCACCAAGAGAAACATAAACAGGAAAAAAAAAATTCCTATAAGTGCATTTTTTTAATCCTTATTAGGGCTGTCAAACAATTAATTTTTTTAATAGAGATTAATCGCAGAATTTCCGTAGTTAATCGTGATTAATGGCGTTTTACATTGCATGTTTAAAATCCTGTTATTTTCCATTTGAAGGCAGTTTTAAGCCCATAATGTAAAGCATTTCTTACCAGAGTGTCTTAACTGGGAATCAATCACGGCTCTGCTGCGACTCCCACACTCCAAAATGGTCCTTTGGTGGAGCTGAGGCTGGCTTGGCTGCACCTGGGTGTTTAGCGTGGAGGTGCTAACTCAAACTCCACGTACTCCGGTGGTAGTTAAACTCCGTTTGACACAGGTTGCATTTTACTTTTGACTTGTCAACTGAAGCGTCTGGAAGTGTTTTAAAGTTAAACAAGCCGTTCAAAAGTCCAGTAGCTCTCTTACTTTCCATCAGCGCGGTAGGTTTACTGCAGGAGGCCACTTCAAAGCATAGCGCTACAGCTAGAGGAGCCGTCTACGGGGGAGTAGAAGGGACAAAAAGGCTTGCAACATTAAAATGAGATTTTAAAAAATGTACGCGTTATGGATTGCATTAATTTAATCACGATTAACACGTTAACGCTGACAACCCTAATCCTTATATAACAATATTGTGCAGAGGTTAACTCTCGTTGAGCATCACATCTGGTGGAGTCTGGACCTTGTTTGTCTTTCTGAAAAAAAACAGGACTAAATATATCACACCATATATAGAGAGAAGCAACATGTGACGACCAACCCTGAAGATAAGTAACATCTCCAACTGGAAGCTAACAAACACATGTTGTCTCTTTTCATACATTTTAATGGTAATGTTAGTTTTATTATAGACTCATTGTGTAAAAGCTTAAAAGACAACACCAAATAAATCTCTATATAAAGTGTTTTACTACAGAAATGACCGTCAGCAGTAACATCTCACCCACACTCAGTTGACCGTGCTCTCAGTATCATCGTCTGCAGCCTGTCTGATGTCATAAGTGTTGCTCCTGACACTGATCTTCCTCTCATTCATCTCCAGCCTCCGTATCAAATTAGCAAGACCAGGGAAACAGGAAGTGCATTGAACTGCTTCCTCTCATGTGTGACCACGAACTACAATACACAAGCATCCCAACGCTCCCTCAACCTGACCCCCGCCCCCCCCCCCAAAAAAAAGACAACTTTCACACACATACACACATCGTCCACACAGCTCTTCATTTACTGCCCGCTGATGTGCACCGAAGTGAGAGCAGACAATGAGGCGAGCTGTGCGGCGGTGCGTCGTCGTGACCTCACAGACGCCATTCACCGACAGATAGCAGAGTCTGGGAGGGGGGGGGGGGGGGGTTAGGGGGGGCGCACAGCTGACCAGGTGGTGGGTCGTACTTTGCTTTTGTTTGTTTGCCTTCTTCGCTTTCTTTCTTTTTCTGATTCCCTGGCTGCTGCCGTCTGAGCCGCCTCTCTCTCTCTCTGTCTCTCTCTCTTTCTTTCTTTCTCTCTCTCTCTCTGTCTCTCACTCTCTCTCTCTCTCTCCCTCTCTCTCTCTCCCTCTCTCTGTCTCTCTCTCTCTGTCTCTCTCTGTCTTTCTCTCTCCATCTCTCTGTCTCTCTCTCTTTCTCTCTGTCTCTCTCCGTCTCTCTCTCTCTTTCTCTCTCTCTCTCTCTCTCTCTCTCTCTCTCTCTCTCTGTCTCTCTCTCTCTATTTCTTTCTCTCTCTCTTTCTCTCTCTCTCTCTCTGATCTGCTTCTTTTTTTTTGTCTAGCCGTCTCACCCGGTGGTTTTGAAAAAGGAAAGAGCTTTTTTTTTTCTTCTTCCACGACGAAAGAAAGATAAAAGTTTTGGAGGGCTGCCTTGGCAGAGGTCGCCACGCCAACCTCTGCCAGCCCAATCTTTTTAACGAGAACGCCCCCCTCTTCTATCTAAAGAGCGTAGGCCAGAGAGGAGACCCTCCTCCTGTGTGTGTGTGTGTGTGTGTGTCAGGTGGCGGACGGTGATGATGACGGTGACGGTGGTGGTGAGGTGTGGGTGGGGGATGTGGGTGGGGGGGGGGGGGGGGGTTAGAGCGATGACTCATGCTTCAAATCGAACACTTGAGAATCTAAAGGAACAGTAATTGACTGGGAGCATAATGGCTGCAGTCCTATTGATTCACAGCGAGTTCATGCAGGTGAGACAGACACACAAATATTTGGTTGTGATGTCAGACGATGTCATGACGACGGGTTAAAGTAGAGCGAGCTTATTGATTCTGACTAAAAAACAAACATACGAAGAAAGAAGAAGACTCGTATTTGTTGGGGAAGTACAGTCATCACCGTCTCTCACTCTGTTCATGTGCTCAGGTCAAATTGACCCCGTCTGTTTTGACTGTTCCTTCTTTACTTCCTTCCTTCCTTCCGTCTGTCCTTCCTCCCTTCCTCCTTCTCTCTTTCTTTCCTCCCTCCTACCTTTCTTCTTTCTTTCCTCCCTCCTTCTTTCTTTTTTCCTCCCCCGTACCTTCCTCCCTTCCTCTTTTCCTTTTTCCCTCCCTCCCTCCTACCTTCCTGCCTTCTTTCCTCCCTCCCTCCTTTTCTTCCTTCCTTCCTTCCTTCCTTCCTCCCTATCTCCTTTTCTTCCTTCCTTCCTCCCTTCCTTCTTCCTCCTTCCTTCTTTCCTCCTTTCCTCCTTCCTTCCTTCCTCCCTCCTTTCCTTACTCCCTCCCTCCTTTCCTTCCTTCCTTGACTCGAGGACAACAGGAGGGTTAATATATAGAAGTGAGGAAGAGGATGATATTTGCAGATGTGTTGGACGTGACATGACAGTAACAGTAACCAGTGGTGTTCCTGTGGGCTGTGATATGACAGTAACAGTAACCAGTGGTGTTCCTGTGGGCTGTGATATGACAGTAACAGTAACCCGTGGTGTTCCTGTGGGCTGTGATATGATTTCTATGTGCTATGACACATACATTTAAAGGCTGGTTTCATGCAGCTGGGGTCCGTTATCTGATGCACGTCACAGAGGAAAGCAATTATAATACACATAGAGTCATAGATACATATACACAGCTAGAAATATAGAGCTTTATTTTAATCCATCTGGCTATAGCTAAGTAAGTCAAGCCTTATTTTTTATATTCTAAATCAGGGGTGTCAAACATGAGGCCTGTGGGCTAGAAACGGGCCGCCGAGGGGTCCATTTCGGCCCACTTTCCTTCCTGTGTTCTTTTCCTTCCTTCCATCTGTCCTTCCTAACTTCCTTTTATCCTTCCTTTCTTCCTTCCATCTGTCCTACCTTTCTCTCTCCTTCCTTTTGCCTGTCTTTCCTTCCTTCCATCTGTCCTTCCTTCCTTCCTTCTGTCCTTCCTTCTATCTGTCCTTCCTACCTTTCTCCCTCCTTCCTTTTGCCTGTCTTTCCTTCCTTACCTTCTTGTTTCCTTCCTTTCTTCCCTCCCTTTCTTCCATCTTTCTTTCCTTCCATCTGTCTTTCCTACCTTTCTCCCTCCTTCCTTTTGCCTCTTTCCTTCCTTCCATCTGTCCTTCCTTCCTTCCTTCCATCTGTCCTTCCTTCCTTCCATCTGTCCTTCCTTCCTTCCTTCTGTCCTTCCTTCCATCTGTCTTTCCTTCCTTGCTTCCTTAATTCCATCTTTCTTGAATTCTCTTCCTTCCTTCCTTCCTCCCTTCCTTCCTTCCTTCCTTCCTTCCTTCCGGCCCACATCAGATCAAATTGGGCTGAATGTGGCCCTTGAATGAAGATGAGTGTTGCTGGATCATTCGGGAGGTAAAGACTAGAGTGATAATAGGCTCATCACTACGAGTCACGCCCAACACGCCCAACACTTTACACACTGACGCTGTGATGATTAAACATATTGATTAAAACTGCTTTAAAGTTAAATGTTACTGCGTCTTACATCATCAGTGTAGATACCTTTAACTGTTACTGTACTACAGTCAATGAGAGAGGATCAGCTGCTGGGAGAGAGGAGGAGAGAAAAGGAGGAGAAAGGTTGAGATGAATCAAAAATAGAAGGAAGAAAGGAAGGAAGGAAGGAAGGAAATATAGACATAAAGAAAGGAAAAAGGAAGGAAGGAAGTTAAGAAGAATAGAAGGAAAGAAGGAATGTAAGAAGGGAGGAAAGAAGGGAAGGAAAGAAAGAATGAATGAAGAAAGAAAGGAAAGAAAAAAGAAGGCAGGGAGGACAGTAGGAAAGAAAGAAAGAAGGAAGGAAGGAAGGAAGGAAGGAAGGAAGGAAGAAAATAGGAGGGAAAGATGGATGAGAGGAAGGAAATAAGGAAGGAAAGATGGATGAGAGGAAGGAAATAAGGAAGGAAGAAAAGACAGACAGAAGGTAGGAAAGAAAGAAAAAAAGAAATAGAAAGAAAGAAATTAAAGAAGGAATGAAAAAGAAAGGAAACGGAACGAAAGAAAGGAAACAGAACAAAAGAAACCGGAGGAAGGATGGAAGGAAGGAAGGAAGGAAGGAAGGGAAGAAGGAAGGAAGGAAAGGAGGAAGGAGGGCTCACACTATAAAAAGAGAAACATGATGATGTAGTGTAGGTATGTCAGGCCTGTGGTAGTGACATCAAACAGGAGCCATTCATCTTTATGACTGATGTGTGTGTGTGTGTGTGTGTGTGTGTGTGTGTGTGTGTGTGTGTGTGTGTGTGTGTGTGTGTACATTAAACACGAGACTCTGAATGTGTCCAAACAAACTCAGCGGTCGGTCGAGTGATCCCACAATTAGCTCCGCCGCAGAGAGGAGAGAAAATAGCTGCTGCTGCTGTATCGCTGCTGAATTCGTTTTCAATTCCAGATAGAGTTGAGCCACTTCACACACACACACACACACACACACACACACACACACACACACACACACACACACTGCATAACAGAATAATACGGCGGCCTAAGACGCTCTAATGACAGTGATGAATAGCGAAGGTTGCAGCCACCGCCGACGAGGAAAAAGCTCTTTTCTTTCTTTCTTCTCTGGATAGATTTTCACAGTGAGAGGGCACAGATAATCTCTCTCTCACACACACACACACACACAGTCAAGTACACACTCTGACACACACACTCTGACACACACACACACACACACGGTTAACAAAGTCAACAGAAATGCAGATCCACACACACACGCTGAGTAAGCGCTACCAATCAACGATCGAGGTCCAAGACAAGAGAGTACAACAACACAGAGTCCAAGAAGAAGAAGAAGAAGAAGAGGAAGAGGAAGACGTGAGATGACTAATCAATCGGTCGTTATGACAACCTGTGATGTGATCGCCGAGCGTTCGCCTGGCGGGAAGCTCTGATTGGTTCTGATGAAGACAAATCAAGTCGGACTGAACCAATCGCTGTCAGAACAAACTGCAAATAGGAAATTGACTTCCTGTCAAGAAAGGGTGAGATATCTGAAGAAGCAACCCCCGTGCAGACACACACACACACACGCACACACACACACACACATAGATACACAAACACACACACACACACAGATACACAGATACACAAACACACACACACACACAGATACACAGATACACAAACGCACTTCTACACACACACACACACACACACACACACACAAACACACAGACCTCTAGACACACACACACAGACACAGACACACACACACACACACACACACAGACACACACACAAAAGAGCTTCGCATGAGCAAACGTGAACATGAATCTCAACATGTACGTGCCGGTACACACTGATAGATATATATCTACACACACACACACACACACACACACACACACACACACACACACACACACACTCACACAGACACAACAAACCCCACACTCATATAAAACACACACACACACACACACACACACACACACACACTGGTATTTCCCTGTGATGTTCTCAGGTGACTCATGACTTCCTTTCCTTGAGGAATGTCACTGCACGTTCACACACACACACACACACACACACACACACACACACACACACACACACACACACACACACAGACACACACACACACACAGGGCTGTCAGCTTTAAATTACAGCCGTTGTTCCTGAACACAGACTTCCATTTCTTTTATTTTGAAGGAGAAACACACGGAGCACCTGAACTCTCTGCCCTATCAGAGCTGCAGCTGTATGCAGCCTAAGCCCCGCCCACCTGCAGCTATATGCAACCTAAGCCCCGCCCCCCTGCACATCAGCATCCATGCATCTTTAAACAGCTTGTCATTTTACTAAAAATAGACGGCTGATTATTGTGTTTTGTGACATTCAGCCACTTCAGCACCCAGGAGACTGTGAAACACCTCATGCATTATGTTTGCAGATTGCCTCTTTATAAAGAATGCTAATGTAATTAGATTTGGCAGAAATGCACTAAAAAACCTTCAATAATTGATTTTATGTCCAATAGTTTTTAGCAAACACAAACTCGAACATATCATCAGCTCTTCAGTTGACGTATTATCGTTAATTTGGAGTTTTGGAGCTCAGTTTCTACTCTCTACTAACTCCTGAGGGAAATATAATATATATGCTTCACTATGTTCACCAACTAGTCTACAGATAACTGTGTCGTCCTCCCGGGTCAATTGACCCCGTCTGTTTTGAATGTTCCTTCCTTCCTTCCTTCCCTCCCTCCCTC
>NC_070585.1:31891104-31904571 GCF_027409825.1 Scomber japonicus | reverse complement strand
TATACTTTTAATTAAAACATGAATATTTTATTCCGTGTCCGTTTCCGCCGGACGTCACAAAACTCTCCACACTGCTCCTTTAATCAGCCGTCGCCACGACAACCAGTTTAATAACTTCTGAGTTTAAATGATTACAGCTGAGCGACGGGTCACTTAAGACTGGTCCAGGTTAGAATAAAGTTTGTTCCCAGTCAGAGTCCAACCTTCCTCTTTTCCTTTCTCCTTCCTTCTTTCTTTCCTTCCCTCCTTCCTCCTTTCCTCCCTTCCTTCCTTCCTCTCCATAAAACCACCTGTACATGTTTCCATATTGAAATAAACAGTGAGCAGCATGTAAATGTAGTTTCATGCATAAGATTCTTTCCTCTGTCCTTATTTCCTTCATTCCTCTCTTCCTCTTTTCCTTTTTCCCTCCTAACTTCCTTCCTTCTTTCCTCCCTCCGTCCCACCTTCCTCCCTTCCTCCGTCGTTTCCTTACTTCCTTCTTTCTTCCTCCCTTCTTTCCGTCCCTCTTCCTCCCTTCTTTCCGTCCCTCTTCCTTCCTTCCTCCCTCCTTTCCTTCCTCCCTCCTTTCCTTACTTCTCTCCCTCCCTCCCTCCCTTCTTCCTCCCTTCCTTCTTTCCTTTCCTCCCTTCCTTCCTCTTGTCCCTCCTTCCTTCATCCCTCCTTTCCTTCCTTCTTCCTCCCTTCCTACCTCCTTTCCTTCCTTCTTTCCTTCCCTTTTCCTTCCTTCTTCCTCCCTCCCTCCCTCCCTCCATCCTTCCTTCCTCCATCCCTCCCTCCTTTCCTTCCTCCCTTCGTCCCTTCTTTCCTTCTTCCTCCTTTCCTTGCTACTCCTTTTTGTTATATATTAAAAACTGATTCAGTTTTTTAATTTTTTAAAAATGCCCAAAATGATGTAATATTATTTTTTTTGTAGATGTATTTTTTAACCTCAGTGACAAATACATAACTTATTTTCTCCAGTCCAGTGCTTTTAATTTGAAGGAGTATCAGCAGGAGGAAGTGTTGCTGTTAGCATGAGCAATGAAACTCTGATATAGTTCAAGGATTATGAAAATTAAACTGTAAAAATATATATACAGTAATGGGCATCGGGTATTTCCTGTTAATAAATCCCGAGCAGAAAGGTAATTACAGAGAACACTGAACGAGCTGCTGCAGGAAAAAAAAAAAAAAAAAGGTTATTAATAAATATTATTAAATATGAGGTTTAATTTCAGGAACATCCTCAAGATTAGAACTTTTAAATGGAAAAAAAAAAATCCATGTTTTTATGAAGTAATTAACCTTCCTGTCCTCCTACCGTTCCTTCTTTCCTCCCTCCCTCCTTCTCTCTTTCCTCCCTTGCTTCTGTCCTCCCTTCCTCCCTCCCTTCCTCCCTCCCTCCTTCTCTATTTCCTCCCTTGCTTCTTTCCTCCCTCCCTCCGTCCTTTCTTTCCTCCCTTCCTCTTTTCCTTCCTCCATCCCTCTTTCTTCCGTGATTTCCTTCCTCCCTCCCTCCTTCTTGCTCTCTTTCCTCCCCCTTACCTTCCTCCCTTCCTTCTCTCCTCTGTCCTTCTTTCCTTTATTCATCCCTTCGTCTTTTCCTTTTTCCCTCCTTCCCTCCTTCCTTCTTTCCTTCTTCAGTCCCACCTTCCTTCTTTCCTCCGTCCTTCTTTCCTCCATTCCTTCCTTGCTCCCTCCTTTCCTCCCCTCCCTTCCTCCCTCCCTCCTTTCCTTCCCTCTTCCTTCCTTCTTGCTCTCTTCCTTCCTCCTGTCCCTTCCTCCTTCCTCCATTCCTTTCCTTCCTTCTTCCTCCCTTAACTGGAGGACAGCAGGAGGGTTAAAGTAGAGTACACGGCGTCTCAGCTGTATAATTATTAATTATCCTCATCAGCAGATTTCGCTCCATTTCATATTCAACTTAATATTCGGTGTTTTTTTGACCCTCGAAACATATAAAAGCTCACGAGTGTCTTCGATGAATTCAGTGACACGCTGAAGAAGAAGAAGAAGAAGAAGAAGAAGAAGAAGAAGAAGAAGAAGAAGAAGGTCAGTAATTAACAATTCAAGGAAACCCAGCTCATCTTGCCCTCCAAACTGTTAATGCGGCACTTCTGACTCAACTTTCTGATCATCTTCTCTCTGCTGTAGAGTATCCAGGCGTCTGCGGGCAGGAAGCACATATGCAGTTTTATGTAAAACAAGGAGGCATGATGAACCACTTTTCCTTGAATCCATAATAACTGACCTTCATTACCATTGCTGAGTGGAACCATGAATATGCTGCTTGTGAACGCATCACGGGAGGAAAGGAGAAGCTTTAAAAGGCAAACAGTGCAGATTTTAATGTGAGAGTAAAAGCTGCAGAGAGACTGTGATTCTATACAGTACTAAATAAAACCATAGAAGAAGAAGAAGGATGAACATTTAACCCCGTTCCTTCTTTCCTTCCTTCCTCTCCCTTTCCTCCCTTCCTTCCTTCTTCCATCCCCCTTTCTTCCTTCCTTCTGTCCTTCTTTATTTCCCTCCTTCCTTCCTTCCTCCCTCTCTTCCTCCTTCCTTTCTTCTTTCCTTCCTTCTCTCTTTCTTTCCTTCCTCTCTCTTTCCTCCCTTCCTTCTTTCCTTCTTCCATCCCCCTTTCTTCCTTCCTTCTGTCCTTCCTCCCTTTCCTCCATCCTTCTCTCCTTCCTTTCCTTCCTCCTTCTCTCTTTCTTTCCTCCCCCTACCTTCCTCCCTTCCTCTTTTCCTTTCTCCATCCCTTCCTTCTGTGCTTCTTTCCTTCCATCCTTCCTTCCTTCCTTTCTCCTTTCTCGCTCCCTCCCTCCTTTCCTTCCTTCTTCCTCTCTTCTCTCCTCCCTTCCTCCCTCCTTTTCTTCCTCCCTCCCTCCTTTCCTTCCTTCTTCCTCTCTTCCATCCTTCCTTCGTCATCCCTTCCATCCTTTCCTCCCTCCCTCCTTCCCTTCCATTCTTCCTTCCTCCCTTCCTTCCTTGACTCGAGGACAACAGGAGAGTTAAAGTGACTTGATTCATTTCTGTTACCAAATATGCAACTAAACACACCAGTTAGGAACAAACCAATAAATAAATGTCTTCTAGAAGCAAACAGCTGAATATAAGCATCAGTAAAGTGTAAAGTGTGTTTTACTTTAAAGAATAACTCGCCTGTAGATCTACAATAAAAGTGCACAACACAAGATGTGCCTTACACAGGAGGGAAAGCCTGTGATGAAACAGCTCTTATAGAGCCGTCTGGCCCTTTCTTCCTCCCTCCCTCCTTTCCTTCCTTTCTTCCTTCCTTCCTCCCTCCTTTCCTTCCTTCTTCCTCCCTTCCGTCCTTCCTTCTTCTTCCCTTCCATCCTTCCTTCTCCTTTCCTTCCTTCTTCCTCCCTCCCTCCTCCCTCCCTCCCTCCTTTCCTTCCTTCCTCCATCCCTCCCTCCTCCCTCCCTCCTTTCCTTCCTTTCTTCCTTCCTCCCTCCCTCCTTCCATCCTTCCTTCTTCTTCCCTTCCATCCTTCCCTCCTCCCTCCCTCCTTTCCTTCTCTCCTTCCTTCTCTCTTTCTTTCCTTCCTCTCTCTTTCCTCCCTTCCTTCTTTCCTTCTTCCATCCCCCTTTCTTCCTTCCTTCTGTCCCTGCTTTCCTTCCTTTCTTCCTTCCTTCCCTCCTCCCTCCTTCCCTTCCATCCTTCCTTCTTCTTCCCTTCCATCCTCCCTTCCTTCCTTGACAACTTTGCAAATAAACACACCAGTTAAGAAACAACCAATAAGTAAATGTCTTCTATAAGCAAACAGCTCAATATAAGAAAGAATAACTCGTCTGTAGATCTACAATAAAAGAGCACAACACACCATGTGCATTACACAGGAGGAAAGCCTGTGATGAAACAGCTCTTATAGAGCCGTCTGGCTGTGTGTGTGAAGCTCTCACAGTCATACTGTATGTCACAGCGGGGGGGGAAGAAGACCCCCCACCGGGTATCCGTGCCTTTGTCCTCCTCCGCAGCTCTTCTGGAGAGGAGCGATGGTGGCGGCGGCGGCGGCTGACATATGTACAGCGGCATTGTGGGCTCTCTCTCTCTCTCTCCCTTTTCTACCTTCCTCCCTCCCTTCTTTTCTTCCTTCTCCCTTCCTCCCTCCCTACCTTCCTTCTTTCTTTCCTTCCTCTTTTCCTTTCTCCCTTGCTCCCTCCTTCCTTCTTTCCTCTGTCCTTCTTTCCTTCCTTCCTCCCTTCCTTTTTCCCTTCCTTCCTTCCTTCCTCTTTTCCTTTCTCCCTCCCTCCCTCTCTCCCTCCCTCTCTCCCTTTTCCCTTCTTTCCTTTCCTCCCTCCCTCCCTTTCCTCCCTTCCATCCCTCCCTTCTTTTCTTCCTTCTTCCTCCCTCCTTCCCCATCCTTCCTTCCTCCAAAAAAACCTCTTCCTCCATCTCTCTCTCTCTCTCAATGTCCTTTTAGTGCTAACTCCTTCATGTGTTGATCGTGACACACGCTGTCAGCTTTGGGCATGATACGCACACACCCACACACACACACACACACACACACCCACACACACCCACACACACACACACACACACACACACACACACACACACACACACACACACACACACACACACACACACACACACACACGACTGTACAGTGGAGAGCCATTATGGGCCCTAGAAGCTGTCATATACTCAACATCTCTTGAATGTGTAATGTTGTGTATATGTAGGACTGCTACAGTATGTCATGTCTGTTCCTGCATGCTCTCACAACATAAGATCACTGTGTGTGTGTGTCTCTTTAAAATATCATTCTGTACTTTAACCCTGCCAATAATCCTCCTAAAAATGAAATACTATGCTTGACCATTGCATTATTAAGTTTTAAATGGTGTATATTGTCTTATGTGAAGCACGTTGTAACCTCATTTTGAAAAGATGCTTTAGAAAGTTTATATCAATTTAGTGCTGGGCGGTATGACCAAAAATGTATATCACAGTATTTTTCAAAATAAAAGCGTTTTTTCACTGTATATGCCTGCGTCACACGATGCTGAGTTTACTCATTTTACTAATTATTAAAAACCAGGATGTGATGCGTGAACTATTGTCATGGTAACTCATGAGCGGCAGGAAGTGCAACACTGAAAAGGGTCCCGCCTGAAACAGTGTCGTGTGTTGCAGCGTTTCTAACGTTGTGTCATGAAATACACCGGTATGGAGATACATTAAAAATTCATATCATAACGAAAATATACACCGGTATTCAGTGTGAACCACCGAGCACTGATTTAATTCTTCCCAATGTTGGACTATTACTTCCATGGATGCTGCTATTTTGCACCACTGTGTTTCTACAGTAGCCCAGAATGGACAAACAAACCAAAAACTGGCTCTAGAGAAGGTCTTTAGAGGGGTTTTAATCTGCACCACTAAATCCTACGTACTGCTCCTTTAAGTAAAACGGCTTATTCAAAGCTACAAAAAACAAAGGTTGATAGTGATAAACATGCTTCACTTGTAATATAACAACACTCGTAATGAAGAGTAGGAATTTAAAACACCATTATGATGCCACATTTTCCCATTTTTAGCAAAACTATCCCAAAACTCACAGAGATAAGAACCATAAAACTCAACCAGCAGAAGTCGTGATATTAAAACTCAAGCAGAATATTTATAAAATCAAACATTTTCAATAATGAAAACAGAGAAGTACTCAGTGATGAAGACTCACACCACAACCCAGCACGGTCTTCAGCTCTTTTAAGCCCATTTTTAAGGGCTTGGCTACTAAAATACTCTATTATTATATCATGCATGTCATTAATTGGACCTTTAAGAGTTGTATTTGATTGTCTGAGGCATTAATAGTATCACTCTACCCCTGCAGTTACCTCCACTGACCACAGGGGTCGCCAAAATCTACTAAACACTGAAATCCTCCAGCTTACAAATGCCTGCTTCAAATCCCTCAAACACAGCTGGAGAAATGTTAAAAATATGTCTGAAGAAGAGGAGCAGCAGGAAGAAAAGGAGACACATGACTCGGAGGAGCGGTAGAAAGAAAAATAGTTTAAAAAAAGAAAAAGAAAAAGAAGAAGAGGACAGGAAGAGAAGAGAAGAGTAGGGATGAGGAGCAGGAGGAAAAACAGCAAGAGGAGGTGTGGTATGTGTTGAGGCAGATAAGGAGGACAGGCCTCCTCCTGCTGCTGCTGCTGCGCCTCCTCGTCCTCCTGCAGGAGGTGATAGACGAGAAGGAGAGGAAGAGGAGGAGGAAGAGGAGGAGGAGGAGGAGGAGGAGGAGAAGCGTTCACTGGGCCACATTGTTCAGAGATGATTAAAAACCAGCGAGAGGAGAAACGCACGATGCCTCGCTGGCTGTTTGTCAGCCGAGACACGGAGAGGGAGATAACTGAGAGTGTGTGTGCGTGTGAGTGTGTTGTAGTGTGTGTGTGTGTGTGTGTGTGTGTGTGTGCGTCTATGTGTGTGTGTGTGTGTGAGATCCTCATTACCTCCCTCTGTGGGAGATAAGAGTGTGTGAGGCTGCATTGTGCATGCTTATAAAAGTCCTTATCAAGTATGCATACACACACACACACACACACACAGAAACACGCACACACACAGAAACACACACACACACACACACAGAAACACACACACACACGCACACACACACCCGGTCCACGTGAAGAGCGGCTGCCAGCGATAATTCTACACAACTGTGTTGAATCCGAGTGGAGAATGAATGAGGAGTGGAAAAATAGACGGAGAGAGGTGTGTGTGTGTGTGTGTGTGTGTGTGTGTGTGTGTGTGTGTGTGTGTGTGTGTGTCTACCTTTCCTTCCCAAACAACTCTTTACTTTTTCTGTCCTTCATTCTACCTCTCTCTCTCTCTCTCTCTCTCTCTCTCTCTCTCTCTCTCTCTCTCTCTCTCTCTCTCAGAGTGAAGGTTGTGAGTAAAACACAGCGGGCAGTGACAGCCTGCTGCACTGAATGTACTGCACACACACACACACACACACACACACACACACACACACACACACACACACACACACACACACTTATATATATATTACACTCAAACACATACACATGAGCACATCTGCCTGCAGCTTCTGTTTGTCCTGAAACTGAACGCTGGCAGGTGTTATTCTCACCACAGTCACGTGTCCTTTCAACACGCAGCACTTGAACGCAACGCTGCACTTCCTCTATTTATCACTTTTAAATCAGCTAATTGATTTTAAACCTTTATTTTATATAAAAGGGTAAATCTTACAGGATAACCCTCCTCACATCCGTACATTAACACTACCTGTCTTTTTAACCCTCCTGTTGTCCTCGAGTCAAGGGAGGAAGGGAGGAAGGAAAGGAAAGGAGGGAGGGAAGAAGAAAGAAGGAAAGGAGGAAGGAAGAAAGAAGGAAAGGAGGAAGGGAGCAAGGACAGAGGAAATAAGGAATGTAGGAGGGAGGGAGGAAAGAAGGAAAGGAGGGAGGGGGGAGGAAAGAAGGAAGAGAGGAAGGAAAGACAGGCAAAAGGAAGGAGGGAGAAAGGTAGGAAAGACAGATGGAAAGAAGGACAGAAGGAAGAAAGGGAGGAAGGACAGATGGAAGGAAAGACAGAAGGAAGAAAGGGAGGAAGGACAGATGGAAGGAAGGACAGAAGGAAGAAAGGGAGGAAGGACAGATGGAAGGAAAAAAGGAAGGATAAAAGGAAGGTAGGAAGGACAGATGGAAGGAAAAAAGGAAGGATAAAAGGAAGGTATGAAGGACAGATGGAAGGAAGGAAGGAAAATAGGAAGGTAGGAAGGACAGATGGAAGGAAGGAAAATAACACAGGAAGGAAAGTGGGCCGGACTGCACCCCTCGGCGGCCCGGTTCTGGCCCACGGGCCTCATGTTTGACACCCCTGATATAATAAGACTTGAACCCAGAATTAACCATCTTGAGTTATTCAGTGATCAACACTCCCGTCTCTAACGTGACTCACATATGGCGGGAAAAAAAAAAAAAAAAAAAACCTGAATCATCATCAACTACCAGCATCAGTGTTGCAGGTCTGAACATCTGGAGCAGAGACAGGAAGCAGAAGAAGAAGAGCGGAGGCAGCAGAGTCAGAGTCACATGATCAACCATCACATGAGGATTTAATGCTGGCTTCCTTCCTTCCTTCTGTCCTTCTTACCCTCCTTCCTTCCTTCCTTCCCTCCTTCCTTCCTTTCTTTCCTTCCTTCTGTCCTTCTTACCCTCCTTCCTTCCTTCCTTCCCTCCTTCCTTCCTTTCTTTCCTTCCTTCTGTCCTTCTTTCCTTCCTTCCTGCCTTTCCTTCCTTCTGTCCTTCTTTACTTCCTTCCTGCCTTTCCTTCCCTCTGTCCTTCTTTCCTTCCTTACTTACTTACTTACTTCTGTCCTTCTTTCCTCCCTTCCTTCATTACCTCCTTCCTTTTTCCTCCCGTCCTTCCTCCCTTCCTTCCTTCTTCTTCCCTTCCTTCCTCCCTTCCCCCCTTCTTCTTCCCTACCATCCTTCCTTCTTCTTCCCTTCCTTCCTTTCCTTCTTCCATCCCCCTTTCTTCCTTCTGTCGTTCTTTCTTTCCCTCCACCCTTCCTTCCTCCCTCCTTCTCTTCTCTCTCATCAACCAGCATCAGTGTTGCAGGTCTGAACATCTGGAGCAGAGATAGGAAGCAGAAGAAGAAGAGCGGAGGCAGCAGAGTCAGAGTCACATGATCAACCATCACATGAGGCTTTAATACTGGTATCCATGGTGTGTCTGCATAGTGACCGTCATAGTAACCATTTATGGTCCTGGGTTAACATTAATAAAATGAAGGTGGTGTAATGTCTGTTTTGACTCTTCCTTCTTTCCTTACTTCCTCCCTCCCTCCTCCCTCCCTCCTTCCTCCTCCCTCCCTGCCTTTCCTTTCCTTCCTTTTGTCCTTCTCTCCTTCCACCCTTCCTCCCTCCTTCTGTCCTTCTTAAAAGTTTATAATATTATGTTTATCTTTAACTTTCCTGTCATCAAATTGACCCCGTCTGTTTTGACTGTTCCTTCTTTCCTTCCTTCCTTCCGTCCTTCCTTCCTTCCTTCTGTCCTTCTTTCCTTCCTTCCTGCCATCCTTCTTTCCTTCCTTCCTTCATTCCCTCCTTCCTTCCTGCCTTCCTCCCTCCCTCCTTCCTTGCTTATCTCCTTCCTCCCGCCTTCTCTCTTTCTTTCCTCTCCCCTACCTTC
This sequence comes from Scomber japonicus, assembly GCF_027409825.1. Taxonomy (NCBI): domain Eukaryota; kingdom Metazoa; phylum Chordata; class Actinopteri; order Scombriformes; family Scombridae; genus Scomber; species Scomber japonicus. The sequence continues at coordinate 31,895,375 of NC_070585.1, read as the reverse complement.
CTCCTTCCCTTCCTTCCTTCCTTCCTTCTATACCTGCTTCCTCCCTCCTTCTCTCTTTCCTTCCTCCCTCCTTCCCTTCCTTCCTTCCTTCTGTCCTTCTTTCCCTCCTCCCTTCCTTTCTTCCTTCATTCCCCCCCCCCTTTCCTTCCTTCCACCCTTCCATCAATAAAATGAAGATGGTGTAATGTTGACTTTTACATGTTTTATAGTTGTGAGGGAGGATATGCAAATTTCACCCACTAGATAAAAAGCCAAGAGTCTAAAGAGTCTAAAGAGTGAGTCAGAGTGTGATAGCTGATAATCAGTATTGATCAGAGAGCAGCGGACGCAGCAGACGCAGCGGAGCGTCGTACAAACAGCAGCTCTGTGTTTCCATGTTCAAGAGTCCACATGAATCCAAATGAAGAGGCATATTGACCCCGTCTGTTTCTGTTCATTCTTTCCTTCCTTCCTTCTGTCCTTCCTTCCTTCCTTCCTTCCTTTCCTTCCTTCTGTCCTTCTTTCCTTTCCTTCCTTCCTTCCTTCATTTCCTCCTTCATTCCTTCCTTCCTTCATTTCCTCCTTCATTCCTTCCTTCCCTCCTTCCTTCCTTCCTTTCCTTCCTTCTGTCCTTCTTTCCTTCATTCCCGCCTTCCTTCCTTCCTTCATTACCTCCTTCCTCCCTTCCTCCCTCCTTATCTCTTTCTTTCCTCCCCCCTACCTTCCTCCTTCCCTTCCTTCCTTCCTTCCTTGCTTCCTGCCTTCCTTCCTCCCTCTCTCCCTTTCCTTCCTTCTGCCCTTCTTTCCTTCTGTCCTTCTTTCCCTCCTTCCTTCCTCCCTTACTTCCTTCCTTCTTTCCTTCTGTCCTACTTTCCTTCCTTCTGTCCTTTCTTCCTTCCTTCCTCCCTTCCCCCTTCCTTCTTAATGTTTACTTTTACATGAATTATATTTATGAGGGCATATATGCAAATTCCACCCACATAAAGGATGTGAGCACCCACTAGATAAAAAGCCAAGAGCCTAAAGAGTCTAAAGAGTGAGTCAGAGTGTGATAGCTGATAATCAGTATTGATCAGAGAGCAGCAGACGCAGCGGACGCAGCGGACGCAGCGGAGCGTCGTACAAACAGCAGCTCTGTGTTTCCATGTTCAAGAGTCCACATGAATCCAAATGAAGAGGCAGCATGCAGCAGGGAAATGAGTTTCCATCAGAGCTCCGACAGACTGAGACTATGCAAAGTGTGTTTGTGTGTGTGTGTGTGTGTGTGTGTGTGTGTGTGTGTGTGTGTGTGTGTGTGTGTGTGTGTGTGTGTGTGTGCGTGTGTGTGTGTGTGTGTGTGCGTGTGTGTGTGTGTGTGTACTATAAAGCAGGATTAAACTTTAAAGGTTAAAATGAGCAAACACAAAGAGAACATGTGATGAGTTTCCTCCCTCGTCCTCATTCGCTTCTCTCTCTCTCCAGCAGACGTTTGAACACACACACACACACACACACACACACACACACACACACAATGTTTCACTGAAGCCAATCTCTCCCTTCAAGAAATTGTGTTTATGTACTATGACTTAATTGTTTTTGCATTTACGTGGCGGGAAACCAATGCCATCAGCGTGTGGATGATGTTGGTTAATGTTGGAGACAGATGGAGGTTTCACTTCAATGTGAACAAACATCTGCACCAAGACGTTGATCTTCCTCTAACCCTTAAACAGGCAACATGCACCAGGAGATACAGACTCTTTAAACTTCCTGTCGTCCTCCCGGGTCAAATTGACCCCTTCTGTTTTGACTGTTCCTTCTTTCCCCCTTTCCTTCCTCCTTTCCTTCCTTCTCCCCCCTTCCATCCTTCCTTCCTTCCTTCCTTTCCTTTCTTCTGTCCTTCTTTCCTTCCTTCCTGCTGTCCTTCTTTCCTTCCTCCCATCTTTCCTTCCTTCCTCCCTCCTTTCCTTCCTTCACAGATTTTACACACAAAACAAGAAGAAGAAGAAGATATGTGAGGTATGTTTCTGGGAATCTTGGGTGGGGGGGTCGGGGAGGTGGGGGGGTGTGTGTATGTGTGTCTGTGGGGGGGGGGGGGGGGGGGGTTGGGGGGGGGTTAAGCAACACATGGTGGATATTTTTAGGGCAGCAACAAGAAACGAGAGGATAAAGCTCTGAAACACAAGTTAAATCCTTCATGTAGAGAGATAACAGCTAGCTACAAAACACTGTTTAACTGCTAGAGGAGAACAATGCTAACGCAGCTTCCTGTCGTCCTCCCGGGTCAAAATGACCCCGTCTCTTTTGACTGTTCCTTCTTTCCTCCCTTCCTTACTTCCTTCTGTCCTTCCTTCCTTCCTTCCTTTCCTTCCTTCTGTCCTTCTTTCCTTCCTCCCTTCCTTCCTTTCTTCCTTCTGTTTGTTCTTCCCCCCTTCCTTCCTCCTTTCCTTTCCTCCTACCTTCTTCCACCCTTCCTTTCCTTCCTCCTTCCTCCCTTCATTCCCTCCTCCTTTCCTTCCTTCCTCCCCTCCTTTCTTCCTTCCTTCTGTCCTTCCTTCCTCCCTTGCCTGCCTCCATCCTTCTTTTCTTCCCTCCCTCCTTCCTTCTTCTGTCCTTTCTTCCCTTCCTCCCTCTTTCCCTTCCTTCCTCCCCTCCTTTCTTCCTTCCTTCTTTTCTTCCCTCCTTTCCTTCCTTCTTCCTCCTTTCCTTCTTTCCTTCCTCCCTTCCTTCTTTCCTTCCTCCCACCTTTCTTTCCTTCCTTCCTCCCTCCTTTCCTCCCTTCCTTCCTTGACTCGAGGACAACAGGAGGGTTAATCTAGTAGTTATTAACTTTTCTGTGTTTGTGTATTTTTCACATCGTTGCTACAGTACAAATACATCCATGCTGCTGACGCTCCATCCTTCCCTCTGTGTCTTTGTCTAACAGAAACAAGCTGTATCACTGCATCTGTCACTCAGCATCACTCTGCCTCGTATCAACACACACACACACACACACACACACACACACACACACACACACACACACACACACACACACACAAAGAGATGAAACAGGTCAGCTGAGTCTCTCATCTGGTTCCCAGAGTTTAGCCGTCCTGCATTCCTCTGCCCTGCAGGTGTGTGTGTGTGTGTGTGTGTGTGTGTGTGTGTGTGTGTGTGTGTGTGTGTGTTACCACTGAGCCAGTAAATCTAGTGTTATACTGGCAGAGCACATGGAGCCATAACTCTTGAACACACACTAACACGCAGCAAGCACACCAGTTATGTCCTCAGGTAAACTACAATGTCGTAGTTGGAAGGAAACTACACACACACACACACACACACACACACACATACACACACACACACACACACACACACACACACACACACACACACACACACACACACACACACACACATACACAAACACACACCACAAAGCTGTCAGGGCTGACAGTTTGTATATATATGTGTGTGTGTTCAAAGCTGACAGTGACAGAGACACTGACGCAGCAATCCAATGGAGTCAAAGGACACACACACACACACACACACACACACACACACACACACACACACACACACACACACAGGCCGACACACATCAGAGAAATGAATAAATCTCTTCTTCAGCTTGTATTTTTCAATTTGCTGCCTCGCTGCTCTCTCACGTGACTCCGCTGTGTAAAGAAGGGAACGCGGCGGTGACGGGTGACGGGTGACGGGGGGGGCGGACAGGAAGTGACAGGACGGGACAGGACGGGACAAGACGGGACAGGAAGTGGAAAACCTCCCCAAACTGACCGTGACCGGGGCAGACGCTGTGCTGCACTTTCTTTATTTTTATGCGTGTGTTTGCATTTCTGGTCTGCTGACGTGTTTGAGCTGTCAGTCATGTGATCAGCTGAGTAACAAACAGGAAGTAAGTTTATAACATTATGTTACTTCCTGTCGTACCCCCGGGTCAAATTGACCCTGTCTGTTTTGACTGTTCCTTCTATCCTTTCCTTCCTCTTTCCTTCTGTCCTTCTTTCCTTCCTCCTCCTTCCTACCTTCCTCTTTTCTTTCCTTCTTCCTCCCTTCCTTCCTCTTTTCCTTCCTTCTTCTCCCCTTCCATCCTTCCTCCTTCCTTCCTTCTTACGTCCCCCCTTCCATCCTTCCTTCCTTCGTTCCTCCTTTCCTTCCTTCTTCCCCCCTTCCATCCTTCTTCCTCCCTTCCTTACCTCCTTCCTTCCTTCATCCTCCTTTCCTTCCTTCTTCCCCCCTTCCATCCTGCCTACCTTCCTCCCTCCCTCATTCTCTCTTTCTTTCCTCCCCCTACC
>NC_070585.1:31861104-31886104 GCF_027409825.1 Scomber japonicus | reverse complement strand
AAGTCCCCAAAACTTAACCACTACATACCTGCCTAAATTACACAGAAACCTTCCTTCCAGGGTATTAGTATAAAATTTAAAGTGTCTGTAAGAAAAAGTGTTGATGAGATTTTTTTTTAGGAGAGTCTGAAAGTTTAACGGCAGAGTTTCAGAGTTTCATACCGACGCTGGATTAAAGCCGAACTGGCAATTGTTCAGTCTGAGCAGGAGCCACTGGTTCTTTTTTATGTTTCAAATACTTCTCTTTCTCACACACACCCACATATACCCACACACACACACACACACACCCACATACCTACACACATCCCACACACACACACACACACACACACACATATATACCCACACACACACACACACACACACACCCACGCAGATGGAGTCTATCTGAGGCAGTTGGTATTCCCAGGCTGAGGTCAAAGGAGGTGGAGGGTGGGGATGGGTGTGTGTGTGTGTGTGTGTGTGTGTGTGTGTGTGTGTGTGTGTGTGTGTGTAGGTATGTGTGTGTGAGTTTCTGTGTGTGTGTGTGTGTGTGTGTGTGTGTGTGTGTGTGTGTGTGTAAGGGAGTGGGGTGAGGTAGGGTTGTCTCCATATTTTTTTTTCTTCTTTGCCTTCACTTTCTCCCCGCTGCCCATCACACACACACACACACACACACACACACACACACACACACACACACATAGAGAAACACACACATCAAAAAAAAAAAAGGATGATAAGGTTTTTCATCCATCTCTTGCGAATTTCGTTCACAGACGGCAAGATTTTTTTTTGAAAGTCAGAGTGAAGAGAGTTCAGTGAACAGAAAACTCAATCAGCTGAACCTTTTCTTCACGAAAACTGCTTCCTCTGACATTATACTGCTCTCTGTGTGTGTGTGTGTGTGTGTGTGTGTGTGTGTGTGTGTGTGTGTGTGTGTGTGTGTAGCTTTAAGTTAAGAAGCAGCTCAGAGCACACACTGCTGCTATTTGACCTTTGAACTCCTGAAATAAGACTTACATACTTCTACCTATAGGGTCTCACTTATATCACTATACTGCACTACATTACCCAGAATCCTTTGCTAGTCGAAACAACACTGTGCTCTTCTAATGTGTAAGACAGGGGTGTCAAACATGCGGCCCGTGGGCCAGATCCGGCCCACCGAGGGGTCCATTACGGCCGAGTTTCCTTCCTTCCTCCCTTCCTTGCAAATTCCCTTCCTTCCTTTCTGTTGTATTTTTCTTCCTTCCTTCTTTCCTTCCATCTGTCCTTCCTTCCTTCCTTCTTTCAAGTCTCCTTCCTTCCGTCCTTCCTACCTTCTTTCCTTCCATCTGTCCTTCCTTCCTTCCTTCTTTCAAGTCTCCTTCCTTCCGTCCTTTCTTCCTTCCTTCTTTCAAGTCTTCTCTTTCTTTCTTCCTTCTTCCCTTCCTTCCTTCCATCTTTCATCCTGTCTTCTCTTCCTTCTTTTCCTTCCTTCCTTCTTTCTATCTGTCCTTGCTCCCTTTTCTTCCTTCCTTCCTTCTTTCAAGTCCCCCTCCTTCCTTCCTTCCTTCCTTCCTTCCTTCCTGTCTTCTTTTTCTTCCTTCCTTCTTTCAAGTCTTCTCTTTCCTTCCATCTTCTTTCCTTCCTTCCTTCCTTCCTTCCTTCCTTCCTTCCTTCTCCTCCTTCTTTTCCTTCCTTCCTTCATTCTATCTGTCCTTCCTCCCTTTCTTCCTTCCTTCTTTCCTTCCATCTGTCCTTCCTTCCTTCCATCTTTCATCCTGTCTTCTCTTCCTTCTCCTCCTTCTTTTCCTTCCTTCCTTCTTTCTATCTGTCCTTCCTCCCTTCCTTCCTTCCTTCCTTCCTTCCTTCCTTTTAATGATCCGACCCACCTGATATTAAATTGGTCAGTATGTGGCCCTTGAATGAAGATGACTTTGACACCCACGGTGTAAGAGAAGCCGAACAACAAACAAACACATTTACTCCTTTTTTTTTTTTCCACCTCATGCAAAAAACATCTCAATAATTAAACACCGCCATAAATAATAAAACTAAAGCTAAACAATAAATATATTAAAATAACGTTCATGTCAAAAGTTGCACAACAACAACTTGTTATTTGTAAAGTAGGTCAGAAAAGCTTAGTGGCTGAAAGATGGAGCCACAGGAAAACACACGGCTGTGTCAGTGGAAATACAGCAGCTTATTTCTCAGGGTTTTGTCTCCTTGAAAGGATTCAGCGTGTGTGTGTGTGTGTGTGTGTGTGTGTGTGTGAGTGTGGGAGTGTGTGTAGGTGTGTGTTGGTGTGTGTGTGTGTGTGTGAGAGAGAGCTGACAGTCGACAGAGGATTCATATCTGGCATCACCTCAGGTCTTAGCCCCCGGGCGTCACACACACAAAATAGCCTTTTGAATAAGTATTTCTGGACCGAACAATGAAAGCAACAAGAGAGAAGTGATGGGAGTGTGTGTGTGTGTGTGTGTGTGTGTGTGTGTGTGTGTGTGTGTGGGAGTGTGTGTGTGGGAGTGTGTGTGTGTGTGTGTGTACATCACTGAGGACCTGACATGGACCCCAAAAATATCTCCTCCCTGATTTTAAGAACACCTATACTGTTTTAGGAGGTTGAAAAAGGATCCAACCTCAAGGATTGAAGGAAAGAGGGAAGGAAGGGAGGAAAGGAAAGGAAAGAAGGAAGGCAGGAAGGAAGAGAGGGAGGAAAGGAAGGAAGGAAGGATGGAAGGAAGGAAGGTAGGACGGAGGGAGGAAAAAAGGAAAGAAGGAAGGACGGAGGAAACAAGGAAGGCAGGAAGGAAGAAAGAAAGAAAGAAAGGAGAGAAGGAAAGAAGGAGGGAGAGAGGAAGGAAGGAAAGAAGAAAGGAAGGAAGGAAGGTAAGGAGGAAGGAAGGTAGGACGGAGGGAGGGATGAAAAAAGAAAAGGAGGAAGGAAGGAAGGAAAGAAGGAGGGAGGAAGGAAGGAAGAAAGAAAGGAAGGATGGAAGGAAAGAAGGAGGGAGACAGGAAGGAAGGAAGGAAGGAAGAAGGAAAGAAGGAGGGAGGGAGGAAGAGAGGAAGGAAGGAAGGAAGGGAGGGAGGAAGGAAAGAAGGAAGGCAGGAAGGAAGGAGGGTATGATGGAGGGAGGGAGGAAAAAAGGAAAAGAGGAAGGGAGGAAGGAAGGAAGGAAGGAGGGACGGAGGAAAGAAGGAAGGCAGGAAGGAAGGAAGAAAGAAAAGGAGGGAGAGAGGAAGGAAAGAAGGAGGGAGAGAGGAAGGACGGAATGAAGGAAGGAAGGAAGGAAGGAAGGAAGGAAAGACAGACTATAGTGCCTTAATGTTGCTGCTGAGTTCATTGTTCATTGCTCTGCTGTGTGTGTCTGTGTGTGTGAGTGTGTGTGTGTATCTGTGTGTGTGTGTGTGTGTGTGTGTGTGTGTGTGTGTGTGTGTGTGTATGTGTGTGTGTGTGTGTGTGTGTGTGTGTGTGTGTGTGTGTGTGTGTGTAGCAGTGTTGTTGTGTTTTATAGATGTGACATCGATGACAAACCTGCAGTAAAAAACCAAAGCGAGCGTGTCCAACACTTTCTCATCAACAGGAAGTTGCTTTTTAAAAAGTGAGAGCCAACAAAGTGACAAACCAGCAGCAGTAAAAATGAGGCCATGATACACAAAGCTCAGCCGGCCAGGGAGGGATCGATGGATGGAAGGAAGGAAGGAAGGAAGGAAGGAAGGATGGAAGGAAGGAAGGAAGGAAGGAAGGAAGGAAGGAAGGAAGGACAGATGGAAGAAAGGGAGGGAAGAAAGGAAGGAAATAAGAAGGGAAGGAAGGAAAGACAGGCAAAAGGAAAGAAAGAAGGAAGGAAGGAAGGACAGATGGAAGGAAGGAAGGAAGGAAGGAAGGACAGAAGGAAGGAAGGAAGGACAGATGGAAGGAAGGACAGAAGGAAGAAAGGGAGGAAGGACAGATGGAAGGAAGAAAGGAAGGATAAAAGGAAGGTAGGAAGGACAGATGGAAGGAAGAAAGGAAAATAGGAAGGTAGGAAGGACAGATGGAAGGAAGGAAAAGAACACAGGAAGGAAAGTGGGCCGGACTGCACCCCTCGGCGGCCCGGGTCTCGCCCACGGGCCTCATGTTTGACACCCCTGTTCTATACGTTGAATGGAAGGATGCAAAGAAAAGAGGAAACACAAAGCAAACAGATGGACGCTGGTGAGGAGACGAGGCCTCATGGGGGAGGAAAGCTTTTATAGCAGCAGCAGCAGCAGCAGCAGCAGCAGCAGCAGCAGCAGGTATATAATGTGTATATTTATATATTTATATATTTATATTTCTATATATGCATGAAAGAGCGAGCAGAGTACTGACTGCTTAAATAAACTGTCATATAACAAAAGGATGCACTGAAGTTGAGGAGAGTTGAGGAGGTTTTATCATCACAGAAGTTAACAGTAAATATATTAATTTGACTTCTAGAGACACATTTTTCTGGAGTATATCAGATTTTTTACACAGATTAATATTTCCACCTGATGTCTCAGCAGCCGCAGCGCTATCAAACCGCAGCATTTCTATTTCTGACGGAGCTGTTTCTAACTTGCCACAAGCTCAACAGAGCAGATTGCACCAGACAGGAAGTCAGACACAGAATCGGCATAATAATAAAACTTCCGTCTTTCAAAATAAAACAACCCGTGCAGCCAACAGGAATAAAACAGACAGATAAAGACTCCATCTAGCTACGTAGCTACTGACACATGACATCAGCACAAACATCTAAGAAAATTACCAAATCAACTAAATATGAGCAAGTTAACAAAATCGGGCCGTTTAGTTGTGCTGCTACTACAGTAATTACGGTAGATGATAGGGCTGCCGTAATTACTGTATTAACAGTGCAACTTCATTTTAAAAGGCAGCTTTCTCTCCCAGAACTCCTCTGCTGTAACGCTGCAGGTGTGAGTTCACACCAGGCAGAGTAAAATAGTCCATCCTAAGTCAATCTACTGCAGTAGAGTAGTAGTTCCTCTCTCAACTAGTAAAAAATACCGTGATATACCAAGAAATCGCTTTTATTTTGAAAAGTACCGTGATACAACATGAAACCACTTTTATTTTGAAAAATACCGTGATATACACTTTTGCCCATACCACCCAGCGCTACATCACCACTGTTTATACTGTATGTACACTAAAACACACACACACACACACACACACACACACACACACACACACACACACACACACAGTATAACATCTGTTTATAGGCCTGAATTGAACATATTGAATATATTAATAGATTATGGATTGTTGGGAATAAGTAGATTAAGTGTAACATGTTTCCTGTGAGTGTGTTTCTGTAATATGAAATCAGCGGCACTGAGGGACGCTCGCTGCCTCGCTGCCTTTTTTTTAAGCAGAATAATAATAACAGTATATGTGTATGTTTCTGTCCTATGAACAGGAAGAGACAGTTTCTCCTTCAATCTTCTTCCATCTCTGCATGACCCTAACTCTCTCTCTCTCTCTCTCTCTCTTTTTCTCTGTGTCTCTCTCTCTCTCTCTCTCTCCCATCTCTGCATGACCCTAACTCTCTCTCTCTCTCTCTCTCTCTCTCTCTCTCCTTCCATCTCTGCATGGCCCGTAACCTCTCTCTCTCTCTCTCTCAAATTTCTCCTTCAATCTTCTTCCATCTCTGCATGACCCTCTCTCTCTCTCTCTCTCTGTCTCTCTCTCTCTCTCTCTCTCTCTCTCTCACTGTCTCTCTCTCTCTCTCTCTCTCTCTCTCTCTCGCTCTCTCCCCCATCTCTGCATGACCCTAACTCTCTCTCTCTCTCTCTCTCTCTTTCTCTCCCATCTCTGCATGACCCTAACCCTAACTCTCTCTGTCTCTCTCTCCCATCTCTGCATCTCTCTCTCTTTTCTCTTCTCTCTCTCTCATATCCACACATGGAGGCCATAAATCACACCAACTCTCAGGACATATGTCTATTGTGGAGGGATCTGTGTGTGTGCAGGTGTGTGTGTGTGTGCAGGTGTGTGTGTGTGTGTGTGTGTGTGTATGAATATGTGTGTGCGTGCAGGTGTGCATGAACGCCTGGGGGAGGTGAGGTGAGGCCCCCATATGCATGTTTCTATACGTGTGTGTGTAAAAATAGTTGGGAGAGCGAGGAGTGACTGTTCAGGTCAGGTCGATTGTCTGGAAACAATAGAGGGAAGGAAAACGCTGACGGACCGCGCTGCAGCACATTCAGCATGTGTGTGGTGTGTGTGGTGTGTGTGTGGTGTGTGTGTGTCTGTGTTTTATTGGGAGTGAGGAGCTTCTGCTGTGGGGAATAAACAAGCGTCTAAATAAAGACAAAGTTGAACAGAAACAGGAAGAAGGAAAACCTGCTGCAAACATTTCAGCAAGAGACGCCACATGGGTTCATGTTCAGAGACACGGTTTTACTTTAAATCAATAGAACAGCTGTTTCCCCCCCCCCCCCCCGACTCACCAAGGAGATGAAGATGGAGTTAATATTACTCACTATTAAAAGTCTCTGATCAGCTTCTATTGAGCTTCATCAGTGTGAGTTATTATAGTTACTATGGTAACAGTGTGAGTTAGTCATATCAAGTGATATCTGACACATTTACAGTCTTTATAGCATCAGATTCACTCTTAGTGTTTCTTAGTTGCTTACTTCTTTCCTCCCTCCTTTCCTTCTTCCTTCCTTCCTTCCCTCCTTCTCTCTGTCTTTCCTCCCTCCTTTCCTTCTTTCTTCCTTCCTTCCCTCCTTCTCTCTCTTTCCTCCCTCCTTTCCTTCCTCCCTCCCTCCTTTCCTTCCCTCCTTCTCTCTTTCTTTCCTCCCTCCTTTCCTTCCTCCCTCCTTTACTTCCCTCCTTCCCTTCCTTCTTCCTTTCCTCCTTCCTCCCTCCTTTTCTCTTTCTTTCCTCCCTCCTTTACTTCCCTCCTTCCTACCTTCCTTCTTCCTTCCCTCCTTCCTTCCTCCTTTCCTTCCTTCCTTCTTCCTCCCTCCCTTCCTTCCTTGACTCAAGGACAACAGGAGGGTTAAATATGTAATTACTGTGTTTTTACTACATTGAAGCCAAACTGGGTAAACGTGAACAGCCTCTGCTCTGCTCCACATACTGTCTCCCATATTATTCACATTAGCAGCTAGCAGCTAGCAGAGGGACATTTAGCTTAGTCCAGGTGGCTGTCCTCCTGGTCCTGGTCTGTCAGTCTGTCTGTGTTGGCGACCGAGGTACAGCGGCCTGTTAGCCGGGTTTAGCCATCGGGCTTTATAGAAACAGACGTCTCTACAGGAACGAGGTGGACACTGGCCAGAGTTCATTAGCATCCAGTCTGGATTAGCTCCTAGCTTGCCAAGACTGCAGCAGCTATAGCCAAAAGAGACAACAGGCCCGTAGGGAGCGAGTGGACGGGCTAATGTTAACGCTGTAACGCCAAGTCTAATCAGCAGCAGACAGGAAGGAGAGACGGAGAGGAAAGATGGCAGGAGGGACAGCGGAGGTTCATCCTGAATTATAATGAAGGGACGAGAAAGAAAGAAAGAAAGAAAGAAAGAAAGTCATCTTAATAAAGTCAATAAAAGCAGTGAGAGGGAAAAATAACAGAAATCAGACTAAAATCAAGCTGCAAACTTCCTTCTTTTACATCCTTCTTCCTCCCTTCCTTCCTTCCTCCATCCTTCCCATCCTCCCCTCCTTCCTTCTTTCCTCCCCTCCTTCCTTCTTTCCTCCCTTCCTTTCTTCCTTCCTTCTGTCCTCCCTTCTTTCCTTCCTTATTTCCTCCCTCCCTCCCTCCCTCCCTCCTACCTTGCTTTCTCCCTTCCTCCCTCTTTTCCTTCCTTCCTCCCTTCCTCTCTTCATTCCTCCCTCTCTTCCTTCCTTCCTCCCTTCCTTCCTTCCTCCCTCCCTCCCCCTTTTCTTCCTTCCTCCCTCCTTTCTATCCTTCTTCCTCCCTTCATCCCTCCCTCCCTCCCTTCCTCCCTCCCTCCCTTTCTTCCATCCTTCTTCCTCCCTTCCTTTCCTCCTGCCTTCCTCCCCTCCTTCCTTCTTTCCTCCCTTCCTTTCTTCCTTCCTTCTGTCCTCCCTTTTTTCCTTCCTTCTTTCCTCCCTCCTACCTTGCTTCCTCCCTTCCTTCTCTCTTTTCCTTCCTTCCTCCCTCCCCCTTCTTCCTCCCTTCCTTCCTCCCTCTTTTCCTTCCTTCCTCTCTTCCTCCCTCCTTTCCATCCTTCTTCCTCCCTCCCTTCCTTCCTTCTTCTTCCCTCTTTCCTTCCTTCCTTCCTTTCTCCTTTTCTTCCTTCCTCCCTCTTTTCCTTCCTTCCTTTCTCCCTTCCTTCTTTCCTTCCTCCCTCCCTTTCTTCTTTCCTCCCTCCTTTCCATCCTTCTTCCTCCCTTCCTTCCTCCCTCTCTTCCTTTAATTAATTCTCAGTATAGCTCAAACTCAAGCTTCTTGGCAGCATTGTAACCACTTGGAAATGACAGGATATCATCTGTAGAAGACGTGGAAAGCCAAAAAGCCGGCCTCCTCCTCCTCCCCCCCCTCATCCTCCTCCCCCCCCCTCGGGAGTGAAGAGCCAGATAGTTGAAGGTGAAGTGAAAGATACTGCATGACATGAATTTAAGTCAAAACTTCAACTTTTTCGGAGTCAAATCTGAACTCAGAGACACGACTTGCTCTTTCTGAGGATGTCGTTATCTCTCGACGTGCATCGCCTTAAATCTACTCAGAGAGAAAAGCAGCTCGTCTTAACCCATATAAGACCGATGAAAATGACCTATAGTTAAATTTAAACGCCATCTACCAGCTGTAATGATTATGATATGGTTAAGTGATGTAGTCATGGTGACGTCAATATGATAAGATATGATTTTTGCCTTGTTAGGAAGAGGCAGAGTCCACTTCCTGTTTCCAAATGTGAGTCAGGACATCTTTCTTTTTTCTTTTGAAAACTGCTAAGGTTGTGGTTTGGTTGCCAATGACAACAGATGCTGAGTAACTTTAAGTCAAAACTTTAACTTTTTCGGAGTCAATTCTGAACTCAGAGAGACGACTTGCTCTTTCTGACCCTAACCCTAACCCTGTTATCTCCGACGTGCATCACCTTAAATCTACTCAGAGAGAAAAGCAGCTCGTCTTTGCCTGTTTAGACCACATGGATAAAAATGAGGTATAATTTCATTTCAGTGCACCTACTGAGCATCATTTCTAAACACAATGATCACATCCTGTCTGGACTACTGTAACTCTCTCCTCTCTCCTCTCCACAAACTCCCAACTGGTCCAGAACTCAGCCGCTCGTATCATCACCAGATCTCTCCTCTATTGAACACATCACTCCTGCCCTGCAGCAACTTCACTGGCTTCCTATCAAATCCTGCATTGACTTTAAGATTCTACTCCTCATGTTCAAGATCCTTCACAACCAGACTGGCACCATCATATCTCTCTGAACTTATTCACTTCTACACACCTTCTCCAACTTTCCCATCCTCCTCTGCCAACCAGCTCTTTGCTCCATCTGCCAACTTAACCACCACCATGGGGTCTAGAGCTTTCAGCCAATCTGCCCCCCACCTTTGTAGCTCTGTCTCCACCTTTAAAATCCCGTCTGAAAACGCACCTATTCAGAGTGGCCTACTCTGTCTCTCACTAACTATGCAATCTTCATTCTTGTATTTTATTGTCACATTAACAGACTTTACATTGTTAATTCCCCAAAATCATCCCTTTAACTGAAGTATGACACAATATTTAACTGCCAAAAAAAAAAAAAAAACACTCAGTCAGTCAGAGCATCTCAGTCCAAGATCCAACTCACACTGCATTACATCCTCTCTGTGTGTGCAGAGGAAGGACAAGGACACGCCGGTCCAGTAACACGAGGGCACTAATGATTAATGTGAGTAAATTAAGCAAGTCAAAAGGTACAAATTACTAAATTGGGGGGGGGGGGGGGGGGGGGGGGCAACATGAGTATATTGAGGGCACAAATTTACTAATATGAGGAAACAAAGTGTGAAAAACTGCTTTCCACTTTATGCACACAGCTCCAGCTCTCTGCAGGTGAGACAGCTCCTCCTCCTCCTACTACTACTCCGACTCCTTCTCCTCCTCCTCCTACTCTTCCTCTTCCTCTTCCTCCTCCTCCTCCTCCTCCTCCTCCTCCTCCTCATGTATGCACACAGCTCTCTGCAGGTGAGACAGCTCCTCCTACTACTACTCCGACTCCTTCTCCTCCTCCTCCTACTCTTCCTCTTCCTCCTCCTCCTCATATATGCACAGAGCTCTCTGCAGGTGAGGCAGCTCCTTCTCTTACTCCTATTCCTTCTCCTCCTCCTCCTCCTCTTCCTCCTCCTTCTCCTCATATATGCACACAGTTCTCTGCAGGTGAGGCAGGTCCTCCTCCTCCTCCTCCTACTACTCCTATTCCTTCTCCTCCTCCTGCTCCTCCTCCTCTTCCTCCTCCTCATATATGCACACAGCTCTCTGCAGGTGAGGCAGCTCCTCCTCCTCCTCCTCCTCCTCCTCCTCCTCCTCCTCATATATGCACACAACTCTGTGCAGGTGAGACAGCTCCTCCTCCCCCTCCTCCTCCTCCTCCTCTTCCTCATATATGCACACAGCTCTCTGCAGGTGAGGCAGCTCCTCCTCCTCCTCCTCCCTCTCCTCCTCCTCCTCATATATGCACTGATAACACCTGCAGAGAAAGACCAGGACCTGTGCTCTACTTTGACCCCCCCCCCCCCCCCCCCTCTCTCACCTGAGGACACTTTAACCTGCAGAAACACTGATGAGCATCAACACAACAGCAACCTCCAGCCTGCGTGGTATCTCTGCTCTCTGTGCCAGTCAGCTGACCTTTGGCACACTGAGCAGGTGTTACAGAAATGAGGTCACACACACACACACAGACACACACACACACACACACACACACACACACAGTACACACACTCCTTCCTCTTCCTGTGTATTGTGTTATCAGTGTGAGTGGACTTCCAGCGTAGCAGTGAGCAGGGAAGTAAAAATGTTTCTCAGTAATCTGATTTGCGTCTGTGTGTGTGTGTGTGTGTGTGTGTGTGTGTGTGTGTGTGTGTGTGTCAGTGTGTGTGTGTGTCAGTGTCTGTGTGACAGTTTTATTTTTACTGCTATTAAATGACTCACTCATACGCAAATAAACCTCCTTTCTGCCAGCTGACTGTGTTTTTAAAGAACTGTGTTTGACAGCATGTGTTGAATTTAAAAGGTGACACTTCACTTTATAGGTTTTAATATCGGATTTATCTGGATTTAAGACAGTAAGCATCGCTAATGACAAACTAAGCTTTATTTTCAAAACTTCTAAACCTCATCCTTTCCTACTACTCGTACTAACTCTGAGGTCATGTGAAGTATGTAGTGTGTTTCAACTGTGTAGTGATTTAGAGTATGTGAGAAGTTCCTGGATGGTTTACTAGATTCTCCAGAAATGCAGAGTATGCATCAAGAGCTGACTACTCACACTCACATTACCCAAGATGCAACGCTGCTACTCACACTCACATTACCCAAGATGCAACGCTACTACTCATACTCACATTACCCAAGATGCAACGCTACTACTCACATTCACATTACCCAAGATGCAACGCTACTACTCACACTCACATTACCCAAGATGCAACGCTACTACTCACATTCACATTACCCAAGATGCAACGCTACTACTCACACTCACATTACCCAAGATGCAACGCTACTACTCACACTCACATTACCCAAGATGCAACGCTACTACTCACACTCACATTACCCAAGATGCAACGCTACTACTCACACTCACATTACCCAAGATGCAACACTACTACTCACACTCACATTACCCAAGATGCAACGCTACTACTCACACTCACATTACCCAAGATGCAACGCTACTACTCACACTCACATTACCCAAGATGCAACGCTACTACTCACACTCACATTACCCAAGATGCAACGCTACTACTCACACTCACATTACCCAAGATGCAACGCTACTACTCACACTCACATTACCCAAGATGCAACGCTGCTACTCACACTCACATTACCCAAGATGCAACGCTACTACTCACACTCACATTACCCAAGATGCAACGCTACTACTCACACTCACATTACCCAAGATGCAACGCTACTACTCACACTCACATTACCCAAGATGCAACGCTACTACTCACACTCACATTACCCAAGATGCAACACTACTACTCACACTCACATTACCCAAGATGCAACGCTACTACTCACACTCACATTACCCAAGATGCAACGCTACTACTCACACTCACATTACCCAAGATGCAACGCTGCTACTCACACTCACATTACCCAAGATGCAACGCTACTACTCACACTCACATTACCCAAGATGCAACGCTACTACTCACACTCACATTACCCAAGATGCAACGCTACTACTCACACTCACATTACCCAAGATGCAACGCTACTACTCACACTCACATTACCCAAGATGCAACGCAACTACTCACGCTCACATTACCCAAGATGCAACGCTACTACTCACACTCACATTACCCAAGATGCAACGCTGCTACTCACACTCACATTACCCAAGATGCAACGCTACTACTGACACTCACATTACCCAAGATGCAACGCTACTACTCACACTCACATTACCCAAGATGCAACGCTACTACTCACTCTCACATTACCCAAGATGCAACGCTACTACTCACTCTCACATTACCCAAGATGCAACGCTACTACTCACACTCACATTACCCAAGATGCAACGCTGCTACTCACACTCACATTACCCAAGATGCAACGCTACTACTCACACTCACATTACCCAAGATGCAACGCTACTACTCACACTCACATTACCCAAGATGCAACACTACTACTCACACTCACATTACCCAAGATGCAACGCTACTTCTGAAAAAAACCCAAAATACAAATGTCACAGATCACCACCTCGCTAGTTTCAAGTTAGCTACAGCTTCCTGTTTTCAAAATAAAAGCACAATTTATATCGTTATGGTTTTCTTGATAATAAAAGGTAACGGGTGTTTTATTTTATGAAAATGACAGGAAGTGCATTACTTCCTTCCTTCCTCCTGTCCTTCCCTGACGGAAGGAAGGGAGGGAGGAAAGGAGGAAAGGAGGAAAGGAGGAAGGAAGGAAGGGAAGGAAAGGGATTTACAGCATTAAATGGCCACATTAAATGCAATAAGTAACTAAATGACAGCCCAGTGATGTCATGTGATGTCATGTGATGTATTGTGATGTGATGTCATGTATTGTGGTAACATTACTGCAGGTGAAGCACATATTTGCTAACGGCTGTGAAGCTAGCTGCAGACTTATCACTGAATATTAAACAGAATTAGATGTACACTGAATATATTTATAATATATTTATAAGATATGAATACATGAATAATTTACACTGGTTATATACTAAAGGTGTTCTTCTGGGTCTCAAGTGCAAAAAGATAAAAAAAAATAAAAACCAAACAGATAAAAACCTTGAAGATAAACAGCAGCTGAATAAGTAATTAGAGATAAATGCAGTAAATACATGCAGGTGAGCAGAAGGAAAGTATCAGAGGAAGTGTCCCGTTGCATGCTGGGAAGTTTAGTTCTTATTTCTATAACTCCAGTATAAATACGTGATGGTAGATTTATAAACTCGCTTGAGATTGATTGTTTTAGTTCAACGTGATGTTCAGATGTTCTGCTCGTGTTCATGTTTAACACACCAAAACACTCAAAACCCACAAAACTCCAAAAGTTTGATATATTTAAAAAGGTCCAAATCCCTTCCTTCCTTCCTTCCTTCATCCCTTTCTCCCTCCTTTCTTTCTTTCCTTCCTTCCTTAATCCCTTCCTTCATCCCTTCCTCCCTCCTTTCTTTACTTCCTTCCTCCCTTAATCCCTTCCTTCCTTCTTCCTCCCTCTCTTCCTTCCTCCCTCTCTTCTTTCCTTCCTTCCTTCCTTCAGATATATTGGGATATTGTGGGAAAACTAATGAGATGTGCTGTCAAAGCTTGGTTGACATGGTCATCTCTTCTTTCCTTCTTTCCTCTTTCCCTCCCTCCCTCCCTCCCACCAACACTCTCCTCTCTTCTTTTACCCAAATGAGAGGTTCTGTTTTTTACTGTCACAGATGAATATATGGCTCAATATGCTGGATCCCTTCTTTTTCTTTAGTCTGGTTTTCCTTATTTCCTCTGTCCTTCTTTCATTCCTTCCTCCCTTCCTCTTTTCCTTTAAGTCCCTCCCTCCTACCTTCCTTATTTCCTCCATCCCCTTCCATCCTTCCTCCCTCCCTCCTTCTCGCTTTTTCCTTCCTCTCTTTCCTCCCTTCCTTCTTTCCTTCCTCCATCCTCCTTTATTCCTTCCTTATGTCCTTCCTCCCTCCCTCCCTCCTTCTTATATTCCCTCCTTCCTCCTTATTTCTTCTGTCCTTCTGTCCTTCCTTCCTCTTTTCCTTTCTCCTTTTCTCCCTCCTACCTTCCTTATTTCCTCCATCCATCCTTCCTTCCTTCCTCCCTCCCTCCTTCTCGCTTTCTTTTCTTCCTCTCTCTTTCCTCCCTTCCTTCTTTCCTTCCTCCCTCCTACCTTTCTTATTTCCTCCATCCTTCCATCCTCCCTTCCTTCCTTCTTTCCCTTCCTTCCTTCTTACTCCCTTCCTTCCTTGACTCGAGGACAACAGGAGGGTTTAAACATCACTGTCACAGATGAATATGGCACAAATATGCTGGAATGCTTCTTTTTCTCTTTTAATTAGCAGTCTGGTTTTTTGGTGTGTGTGTTTGCAGTGAAGCAGCTCCGCCTCTGCACTGTTCCAAAATATGTTCTACAACTCACAACAACTCACAACGGGATCAAAAACCTAAAAACAAACATAAGAAACATAAAAAAAGACACACAAGACATTCTGCTTTCATTTCTGGTCTTAAAAAAAAACAAAAAGCAGACATAGTTATTAAATTATCAGCTGGCTGACTAAAGCGTGACTTCCTGTTAGTGAGCGGTGAACACGTCGCTGCCTCTCACACCGCAGCGAGGTGGAGCCGCCCTGCTGCAGCGAGGTGGAGCCGCTCTGCTGCAGCTACGACTTTAATTAAACCATTAAACCTCAGACCAGCTCCAGTCCAACTGTGAGAATCAGATCAAGTTTTCACTCCTTAGCAGACAGACTGGCTACTTCTCTCTCTCTATGTCTCTCTCTCTGTGTCTCTCTCTCGGTCTCTCTCTCTCTTTTTAAAAAAATGTATATTTAACATTGATAACACTTTATTTCATGAAGCCCTTTAACTTCCTTCTCTCCTAACTTCCTTCTCTCCTTACTTCCTTCCCCTTTCCTTCCTTCCATCCTCCCTCCTTTCCTTGTTTCTTCCTTCTTCCTCCCTTACATCCTTCCTTCCTTCCTTCCTTCCTTCCATTCCTTCCCTATTTCTTTCCTCCCTCCCTCCTCCCTTCCTTCCATCCTTCCCTCCTTTCCTTTCTTGTTCCTTTCCTTCCTTCTTCCTTCTTCCTCCCTGCCATCCTTCCATCCTTCCTTCCTTCCTCCCTCCCTTCCTCCTTTCCTTCCCTCTTCCTCCCTTCCTTCCTTGACTGGAAGACAACAGGAGGGTAAAGAGAAAGATAATTTAAAGCTTTGTGGAGAACTAATTAAATATTTTAACCCTAACCGCAAACTTCCCTCAGACTTGATCAGAATCCAACGAGACAAACTCTTCCTATGCAAACATCATTATGTTTTAGGAGACTGGATTGAATTGGGAAATCCAACCGCTTAAATATTATGGTTACTGTGGTGATGATAAATTATACTCAGTCTGAAATGTGTTCTACTGAAACCTTTATTTACGTCTCTTCTCTCTCTTCTTCCTCTCTTCTTCTTCATTAGCAAAGACAAATGCTTCTGGACTTTAGCCTGGACTGACCGTCACTGTCTCCCCCTGAGGCACATTACACTCAGCTGTAACTAATTAAAGTTAATTCAGTTGCTGCTAAAGAGAGAAAGCGAGAGAAAGAAAGAAAGGAAGAAAAAAAAAAGAAACTTTCAGCACCTTGAGTATTTGGAGTAAACGGGTCGGCTGGTGAAGAACAGGAAGCTACAACTACTCATTTAATCTCATTTTCAGGTTGTTGTGAACGTTAATTGAAAACTTTTTTTTTTTTTGTAGTTCCTCTCAGATGTTTAAACCCTCCTGTTGTCCTTGAGTCAAGGAAGGAGGGAAGAAGAAGGAAGGAAGGGAGGAGGAAGAAGGAAGGAAGGGGGAGGGAGGAAGGAAGGAAAGAAGGAAGGAAGGAAGGAAAGAAGGATGGAGGGAGGAAGGAAAGAAGGGAGGAAGGGAGGAAAGAAGGACAGAGCCCTTTGTGGCCCTTGAATGAAAATGAGTTTCACACCCCTGCTTTAAGCAATGATCCTTGAAGAGTGTACAGCATTTCCATACTTAACATATATAGTCCGTAACCATGGCAACGCTTACGTCAGTCAGCATCCACACACAGACAGATGTTTTGTATAGGTGAGTGTGTGTGTGTGTGTGTGTGTGTGTGTGTGTGTGTGTGTGTGTGTGTGTGTGTGTGTTGACTACAACACTGATGAAAGGTAAAAGGTGAGCAGGTAGGGGGGGAGGCGGGGCCAGCTGTAACCGTGCCAACCAGACTGTAGACCAGGGGTGTCAAACATGCGGCACGCGGGCCAGAACCGGCCCGCCAAGGGGTCCAATCCAGCCCTCCTTCCTTCCTTCCTTCTGTCCTTCCTTCCATATTTCCTTCCTTCCTTTCTTTCCTTCCTTCCTGTCTTCTTTTCGTTCCTTCTTTCCTTTTATCCTTCCTTCCATCTTTCCTTACTTCTTTTCTTCTGTTCTTCCTTCCTTCACTCTGTCTGTCCATCATATATCTCTCTTCCCTCCCTCCTTCCATCCATCTTATCTTTCTTCCCTCCCTCCTTCCATCCATCCTATCTTTCTTCCCTTCCTCCTTCCATTCATCCTATCTTCCTTCCCTCCTTCCTTCCTTCCTTCCTTCCTTCCTTCCTTCCTTCTTTCCATCTTTTTAATGGTCCCCATGAGATCAGATTGGGCTGTATATGGCCCTTGAATGAAAATGAGTTTGACGCCCCTGCTGTAGACTGTATTGAACAGGCCGTTGCCGTAGAGACCAGACCGGAACACACACAAAAAAGGCATCAGTCACTTTTTTTTTTCTTTTCTACTTCTTTTTTTTTTTTTTTTACAAGAAGAAAGCAGACGGGGGGGGGGGGGGAGATTTAGTCGGTATTAGAAGTGCTTATGATGTTATAGATATTGGCTGTTATGTATTATCATTATTGTTTTTTATGATACAGTGAGCTACTCGCTGATTACTGCGGTGAGTGAATAATGAGACGTGTCAGCACAAGAGTGGAGAAACACTTTATGATAAACAGGGAAATAAATTAAAGCCATTGAGAAAGAGACAGATGTAGTCTAACTTATTATCCAATTATCTGCTCCGAGTGAGTGTGAGAGTGTGTGTGTGTGTGTGTGTGTGTGTGTGTGTGTGTGTGTGTGTGTGTGTGTGTGTGTGTGTGTGTGTGTGTGTGTGTGTGTGTGTGTGTGTGTGAAGGAGCAGTCCACCTTTTTTAGCCTCTCCAGATTAGAGTATAGATATTAGTTTTATTTAGACTACCTTAACCCTCCTGTTGTCCTCAGGTCAAGGAAGGAAGGAAGGAAGGAATTAAGGAAAGGAGTAAGGAGGAAAAGAGGAAGGAAGTAAGGAATGAATGAAGGAAGGGAGGAAGGAAAGGACGTAGAACGAAGGAAAGGAGTAAGGAGGAAAAGAGGAAGGGAGTAAGGAGAGAAGGAAGGAAAGGAGTAAGGAGGAAAAGAGGAAGGAAGTAAGGAGAGAAGGAAGGTCCTCCCTTCTTTCCTCCCTCCTTCTTTCCTTCCTTTCCTCCCTCTTTCTTTCCTTCCTTCCTATGTCCTTCTTTCCTTCCTTCCTCCCTTCCTCCTTTCCTTTCTTGTTTCCTCCCTCCCTCCTACCTTCCTTCTTCCTCCCTTCCTTCCTCATTTCCTTCTTCTTCTTCCCTCATTTCCTTCTTCTTCCCTCATTTCCTTCCTTCTTCCTCATTTCCTTTCCTCCCTCCTTTCCTTCCTTCCTCCTTACTTTCCTTCCTACGTCATCCCTTGCATCCTCCCTTCCTTCCTTCCTTGACTTGAGCACAACAGGAGGGTTAAAGTGTTTACTCTACTGATGGCTAGGAAAGGAAACATGATGACTAAGCTCTCTGGTATTAAACTGACTCAACGTCTGAGTGTTGACACAGTCACATCTAATCTATAAAGAACAATATTATTTAAAGTCACGCCATAAAAAATGTTAAACGCTCACAATGAGTCAGCTGTTCATGTGACTAAGGTTATAAAATGAATGGGTGAGGTTGTAACTGGTGGTAACCGACGGTGACGAAGGCTGAATGTACTGAAGGTGGCTTTAAGGGAGTTTGCATGGAGGAATTTTTGCATTTTCTTATCATCTGTTTTGTGAATTTTACAATGTTTTATTTTGAAATTTGGCTGTAAATGAGGAGGAAGTAGACATATATATGACTCTAGCTCTTTGTCTTCCTGTATACGTGACTCTAACATCCAGGTTTCTGTTGATTTACGTTTTCATATTATCTGTTTTGTGAATTTTATAATGAGTGTGTTTTATTTTGAAATTGGCTGTAAATGAGCAGGAAGTAGACATACATATGACACATTAACTCTAGCTCTTTATCATCTCGTATACGTGACTCTAACATCCAGGTTTCTGTTGATTTACATTTTCTTATCATCTGTTTTGTATAATGAGTGTGTGTGTATGTGTTTTATTTTGAAATTGAATCTAAATGAGGAGGAAGTTGACATATATATGACAAATTAACTCTAGCTCTTTATAATCTTGCATACGTGACTCTAACATCCAGGTTTCTGTTGATTTACATTTTCATATCATCTGTTTTGTATAATGAGTGTATGTTTATGTCTTTTATTTTGAAATTGGCTGCAAATGAGGAGGAAGTTGACATATATATGACACATTAACTCTAGCTCTTTATCATCTTGTATACGTGACTCTAACATCCAGGTTTCTGTTGATTGACATTTTCTTATCATCTGTTTTGTGAATTTTATAATGAGTGTGTGTTTTATTTTGAAATTGGCTGCAAAAGAGGAGGAAGTTGACATATATATGACACATTAACTCTTTATCATCTTGTATACGTGACTCTAACATCCAGGTTTCTGTTGATTTACATTTTCATATCATAAGTTTTGTATAATGAGTGTGTGTGTTTGTCTTTTATTTTGAAATTGGCTGAGGAGGAAGTTGACATATATATGACACATTAACTCTAGCTCTTTATCATCTTGTATACTTGACTCTAACATCCAGGTTTCTGTTGATTTACATTTTCTTATCATCTGTTTTGTGAATTTTATAATGAGTGTGTGTTTTATTTTGAAATTGGCTGCAAGGTTTCTATTGATCTGTGTGCAAATGTGTCAGTCTTGTGTTTGCACATCATTTCCTCAGCAGTCATGGGTGATAAAAGTTGAATTTTCTGGCTGTTGGGATATTTGCATTGACCACACTGTGGACGCTGCTTTATTGGTTTATTACTCATTTATATTGTTTTATCTTTACTTGAGTTTAGGAAGCAACTGTGCAGCACATGGACCTTGATAAGATGCCACAGTATCCCAGTTTCTATTAGTCATTACATAAAGTTTGAGTCAAATTTGACCTGTGACAGCTGTAAAAACACCTCAAACGTCTTTTATTTTGAAATTTGATGACTTTTCCATTGTCTATTGAAGAATTTTATCTATGTCCATGTGTTTTAGTGAAATGAAAAGTTAATAGTTTTAATAAGATAGTAGTTATGAGGATTTCTTTTTATGATGTAGTAGTGAAGACTGATGGCTCTAATGGTTCTACAATAAACTCCACACTTCCAGAAAGATAAGTAAATAACATTTAACCACCAAAAAGAGATGCAAGAATTACTAAAAAGAGACAAAGACTGACTAAAGACACCAAAACCACCAAAAACTACCAAAAACAGACATAAAAATGACTGAAAAGAGACTTAAATTGACTAAAGAAACCCATATTCTACCAAAAAGAGATTAAACAATGTCTAAAAACAACCTACAGTTAGTTTGAGTGACAGCTGCCATCTCGTTACCATGGTAACTTAGAGATGGAGTGACTAAAGAGACTCAAAAAACTACCTAGAGTTAATTTGAGTGACAGCTGCCATCTGGTTACCATGGTAACTTAGAGATGGAGTGACTAAAGAGACTCAAAAACTACCAACAGTCAGTTTGAGTGACAGCTGCCATCTGGTTACCATGGTAACCTAGAGATGGAGTGACTAAAGAGACTCAAAAACTACCAACAGTTAGTTTGAGTGACAGCTGCCATCTGGTTACCGTGGTAACTTAGAGACGGAGTGACTAAAGAGACTCAAAAACTACCTACAGTCAGTTTGAGTGACAGCTGCCATTTGGTTACCATGGCAACTTAGAGATGGAGTGACTAAAGAGACTCAAAAACTACCTAGAGTTAGTTTGAGTAACAGCTGCCATCTGGTTACCATGGTAACTTAGAGATGGAGTGACTAAAGAGACTCAAAAACTACCAACAGTTAGTTTGAGTGACAGCTGCCATCTGGTTACCGTGGTAACTTAGAGATGGAGTGACTAAAGAGACTCAAAAACTATCAAAAAGAGACATTTAAATTATTATGTCTATGTTATATTTTCATGTCTGAGGTCAAATAGGACATGATATTGTGTCTGAGGGTAATATGAACAGTATGTGAGGGTTAAAGAACTCCAGTTATTGCCCTTTTAAAGTGTATTTTTTTAATCTTTTAAAGGAGCTATGCTAGCGGTTTCCCTCCTCTAATGCTAAAGCTAAAGCTAAAGCTACAGGCTGGGCTTATCTCTGCACTGCAGATGCTAACGGTTATTGATCCTCTCATCCGTCTCTGGATAATATGGCTAATGAGAGTGTTGGACTGCTCCTTTAACCATCATGAGGATGAACTAAAGTGTAAGTGTCAGCCAAAGAAGAAGAAGAAGAAAAAGACACACACACACACACACACACACACACACACACACACACACACACACACACACGTTCAACTGAGCCAACACCGATGCCAAAAACAAGAACAACAACAACACGGACTCTTGTAAGGACACTTGCACCATAAGTCACTTTAAACACACACGCACACACGCACACACGCACACACGCACACACGCACACACACACACACACACACACACACACACAGTGTATCAGTGGATTAATATTCAGTGGGTACAGTAGCAGTGTTTACAGAGAGAGAGAATGAGACAGTGATGGAGGACAGCTCGCTCGCCCCGGTCCTCGCTCGGCCTCTCAATTACCTCTGACTGTGATTAATACATCACACTGCATTAGCCTCTCCTCCTCTTTATTCATCCCTCCTACTCTTCCCTCCTTCCTTCCCTCCGTTCTCCCCCTCTTTCTCCTCCTCATCCATCCTTCGTTCCATCTTTAAACTTCCTCCATGTTTTTGTCCTTCTATAGTAGCAGCGGTGTCAAATTCGTTTTCATTCAAGGGCCACATACAGGAAGGAAGGAAGAGAAGAGAAGGAAGGAAGGAAGGAAGGAAGAGAAGAGAAGTCAAGAAGGAAGGAAGGAAGGAAGGAAGGAAGGAAGGACAAAAAACAAGATGGAAGGAAGGGAAGAAAGACAGATGTAAGGAAGGAAGGAAGGAAGGAAGGAAAGATGGAAGAAAAGGAAGCAAGACGATGTAAGGATGGAAGAGAAGTCAAGAAGGAAGGAAGGAAGGAAGGAAGGAAGGAAGGAAGGAAGGAAGGAAGGAAGGAAGGAATGAAGGAAAGAAGCAAGGAAGGAAAAGAAGACAGAAAAAAGATGGAAGAAAGGGAAGAAAGACAGATGGATGGAAAAAAGAGAAAAAAAGGAGGAAGGAAGGAAGGAAGGAAAGAAGAATGGACAGAGAAGGAAGGAAGGAAGGAAGGAAAAGAAGACAGAAAGAAAAGATGGAAGAAAGACAGATGGATGGAAAAAAGAGAAAAAGAAGGATGGGAGGAAGAAAGGACAGATGGAAGGAAAGAAGGAAAAGACAGGAAGGAAAGTGGGCCGGAGTGGACCCCTTGGCGGGCCAGTTCTGGCCCACGGGCCTCATGTTTGACCCCCCTGCTCTACAGTCAGAAGAGAAGAAATGAGGAATGTGCTGGTGGCTGGTTTTGGCTCGGCTGCTTTGTGGCACTGGGAGAAGTGGTTTTTAAGAGGGGGGGGGGGGGGGGTGGAGGGATTTTGGGGGGGTGGGGGGGGTGTGATGGGAGTTGAGGGTGGAGTGGGCGGAGTGGGCGGAGTCATGTGAACACTGTGGTTAACCGAGCAGCAGCGATCCAGAGACGCAGTAATGACAGAGGTCGGAGGAGGAAAGATGGCGCCTCACACATGATCACAGGAAGAGACTCTGTTTGTTACTCATCATGTTTGATTATGATGTCATCTGAACTTTAATTAACTTTATTATACTTTTTATATCCTGCTTGAATGTTTGGTGGTTTAAAATATGACTCCACATGGTCAACTTTTCTGTAGTACATTCTTCCACCATGCGTCATATCATTCTACATGTATGCCTTTATATTCTATAAAATATCCTTCCTTCCTTCCTTTCTTCCTTTCGTTTCTCCCTGCCTTCTTTCTTCTCTTCCTCTTTTCCTTTCTCCCTCCCTCGTTCCTTATTTCCTCCGTCCTTCCTTCCTTCCTTCCATCTGTCCTTCCTCCTTCCCTTCTTCTTTCCTCCCTTCCTTCTTTCCTTCCTCTGTCCTTCCTTCCTTCCTTTCCTTCCTTCCATCTGTTCTTCCTCCCTCCCTCCCTCCTCTCTCCTCCCTTCCTTCTTTCCTTCCTCCATCCCCCTTTCTTCTTCCTTCCTTCCTTCTTTCTTCCCTTTCCTCCCTCCCTCCTTCTCTCTTTCTTTCCTCCCCCCTACCTTCCTTCCTTCCTTCCTTCCCTCCCTTCCTTCCCTCCTCCCTTCCTTCCTTCCCTCCTCCCTTCCTTTCAATGAGTGTCCTATAAAGGGTTAATATATATAATATTGCATATACTGTATGGATATACTGTTATATGCACTCATACAGCATATACATACCATGCCATTTTATACTATAATACACCATTACACACGCCATACATTACCATATCAAACCATAATATACCAATATATAAAACACAGTTCAATTCCATTATATACCATCATTTACCATACAATGCCATAATAAACCAATATACACCATACTACATTACACCACAGCTTATAATACTACCAATAAGGCCATTTTATACTATAATATACCATTCAATGTTGTATAATACCAAATCATAATATACTATCATGTATCATACCATGCCATTATATAGAATTATATACTTATACCATGCCATTATGCATCACAGTGCACCACACTGTTGCATAATAAACCATATTATACTATATCATCATATGTCATACTATAATATACCATGATATGCTGTTTAATACTGTACCGAACTATAATATAATATCATGTATCATACCGTGCCATTATATAAAATTATATTATATCCATTATATACCATACTAAACTACTATATACCATAATACATCATATTAAACTACCATAATATACCATACTATATCATAGCAGCTTTATGAGCCATAGCACTGGGCTGTTTGTGTTTTTTGGTTAAATCAGCTTGTTTTATCAGTCTGGTCACAATATGAGGAAATAAAATAATAAGTTCAACGAGAACAACAAACAATCTTCTTCTTCTTCTCTTTTATTTTCTCTCTCTGCCTTTTCTCTTTTATTTGGAGGTAAACGGCTCCAATTTATACCCTCTACCAATCTGGAGAATAATGACGTGAGCCTGATTTGCTCCTTCATTCATTCAGCCTGTCTCTCTTTCTGTCTGTCTGTCTCTGTCTCTCTCTCTCTGTCTGTCTCTCTGTCTGTCTGTCTGTCTCTGTCTCTCTCTCTCTCTGTCTCTCTCTCTCTCTCTCTCTCTCTCTCTGTCTCTCTTTCTGTCTCTCTCTCTCTGCCTGTCTGTCTGTCTGTCTGTCTCTCTCTCTCTGTCTGTCTCTCTTTCTGTCTCTCTCTCTCTCTCTGCCTGTCTGTCTCTCTCTCTCTCTCTGTCTGTCTCTCTTTCTGTCTCTCTCTCTCTCTGCCTGTCTGTCTGTCTGTCTGTCTGTCTGTCTGTCTGTCTGTCTCTCTCTCTCTCTGTCTCTCTCTCTCTCTCTCTGTCTCTGTCTGTCTGTCTCTCTCTCTCTGTTTGTCTGTCTCTCGCTGTCTGTCTGTCTGTCTCTCTCTCTCTCTCTGTTTGTCTGTCTGTCTGTCTCTCTCTCTCTCTGTCTGCCTATCTGCCTGCCTGTCTGTCTGTCTCTGTCTCTCTCTCTCTCTCTCTCTCTCTCTCTCTCTGTCTGTCTGTCTGCATGTCTGTCTGTCTGTCTCTCTCTCTCTCTGTCTGTCTCTCTCTGCCTGTCTCTCTCTCTGTCTGCCTGTCTGTCTCTCTCTCTCTGTCTGTCTGTCTCTCTCTCTCTCTCTCTCTGCCTGTCTCTCTGTCTGTCTGTCTGTCTGTCTCTCTCTCTGTCTGCCTGTCTGCCTGTCTCTCTCTCTGCCTGTCTGTCTCTCTCTCTCTCTGTCTGTCTTTCTTTCTATCTGAGCAGAAAACAAACTAGCAGAGAGAAAAGTTTTAAATATTGATCCTAGAACGCTTGTTACAGCTTCGCCGGGGTCGGATCAACTCACATCCTCTGGCTCTCTAATGTCACACACACGCTCAGTGGGTCTTTCCCAGGGTTGGTGGGGGGGGGGGGGGGGGGTTGATGGAGAGGGGGGGGGGGGGGTCTCATAGGAAGTGGAGGCGAGCGTTTAATGGAAGGAATGACACAGTAGCTGAAT
>NC_070585.1:31846770-31860604 GCF_027409825.1 Scomber japonicus | reverse complement strand
ATGCACAGCTCCAGCTCTCTGCAGGTGAGACAGCTCCTCCTCCTCCTCCTCCTCCACCTCCTCCCCTCCTCCTCCTCCTCATATATGCACACAGCTCCTCCTCCTCCTCCTCCTCTCTACTACTACTCCGACTCCTTCTCCTCCTCCTCCTACTCTTCCTCTTCCTCCTCCTCCTCATGTATGCACACAGCTCTCTGCAGGTGAGACAGCTCCTCCTCCTCCTCCTCCTCATATATGCACATAGCTCTTTGCAGGTGAGACAACTCCTCCTCCTCCTCCTACTCTTCCTCCTCCTCCTCCTCATATATGCACACAGCTCTTTGCAGGTGAGACAACTCCTCCTCCTCCTCCTCCTCCTACTACTACTCCTACTCCTTCTCCTCTCCTCCTCCTCCTCATATATGCACAGAACTCTGTGCAGGTGAGACAGCTCCTCTCTCCTCCTCCTCCTCTCCTCATATGCACACAGCTCTCTGCAGGTGAGACAGCTCCTCCTCCTCCTCCTCTTCCTCCTACTACTACTCCTCTCTCTCATTTACGCACTGATAACACCTGCAGAGAAAGACCAGGACCTGTGCTCTACTTTGACCCCCACCCCCCGAATCCTCCTCCACCTCCTCCTGCTCCTCCTCCTCCTCTTCCTCCTTCTTCCCCTCATATATGCACACAGCTCTCTGCAGGTGAGGCAGCTCCTCCTCCTCCTCTCTCCTCATATATGCACTGATAACACCTGCAGAAAGACCAGGACCTGTGCTCTACTTTGACCCCCCCCCCCCGAAATCCTCCTCCCCCTTGAATCCTCCTCGGCCCCCCCCCCCCCTCCCTCTCTCACCTGAGGACACTTTAACCTGCAGAAACACTGATGAGCATCACACAACAGCAACCTCCAGCCTGCGTGGTATCTCTGCTCTCTGTGCCAGTCAGCTGACCTTTGGCACACTGAGCAGGTGTTACAGAAATGAGGTCACACACACACACACACACACACACACACACACACACACACACACACACACACACACACACACACACACACACACACACACACACAGTACACACACTCCTTCCTCTTCCTGTGTATTGTGTTATCAGTGTGAGTGGACTTCCAGCGTAGCAGTGAGCAGGGAAGTAAAAATGTTTCTCAGTAATCTGATTTGCGTCTGTGTGTCAGTGTGTGTGTGTGTGTGTGTGTGTGTGTGTGTCTGTGTCTGTGTGTGTGTGTGTGTGTGTGTGTGTCAGTGTCTGTGTGACAGTTTTATTTTTACTGCTATTAAATGACTCACTCATACGCAAATAAACCTCCTTTCTGCCAGCTGACTGTGTTTTTAAAGAAGTGTGTTTGACAGCATGTGTTGAATTTAAAAGGTGACACTTCACTTTATAGGTTTTTAATATCGGATTTATCTGGATTTAAGACAGTAAGCATCGCTAATGACAAACTAAGCTTCATTTTCAAAACTTCTAAACCTCATCCTTTCCTACTCCTCGTACTAACTCTGACATCATGTGAAGTATGTAGTGTGTTTAACTGTGTAGTGATTTAGAGTATGTGAGAAGTTCCTGGATGGTTTACTAGATTCTCCAGAAATGCAGAGTATGCATCAAGAGCTGACTACTCACACTCACATTACCCAAGATGCAACGCTACTACTCACACTCACATTACCCAAGATGCAACGCTACTACTCACACTCACATTACCCAAGATGCAACGCACTACTCACACTCACATTACCCAAGATGCAACGCAACTCACTTACCCAGATGCACGCTCACTCACTACTTACCCAAGATGCAACGCTACTACTCACACTCACATTACCCAAGATGCAACGCAACTACTTACACTCACATTACCCAAGATGCAACGCTACTACTCACACTCACATTACCCAAGATGCAACGCTACTACTCACACTCACATTACCCAAGATGCAACGCTACTACTCACACTCACATTACCAAAGATGCAACACTACTACTCACACTCACATTACCCAAGATGCAACGCTACTACTCACACTCACATTACCCAAGATGCAACGCTACTACTCACACTCACATTACCCAAGATGCAACGCTGCTACTCACACTCACATTACCCAAGATGCAACGCTGCTACTCACACTCACATTACCCAAGATGCAACGCTGCTACTCACACTCACATTACCCAAGATGCAACGCTACTACTCACACTCACATTACCCAAGATGCAACGCTACTACTCACACTCACATTACCCAAGATGCAACGCTACTACTTACACTCACATTACCCAAGATGCAACGCTACTACTCACACTCACATTACCCAAGATGCAACGCTACTACTCACACTCACATTACCCAAGATGCAACGCTGCTACTCACACTCACATTACCCAAGATGCAACGCTACTACTCACACTCACATTACCCAAGATGCAACGCTACTACTCACACTCACATTACCCAAGATGCAACGCTACTACTCACACTCACATTACCCAAGATGCAACGCTACTACTCACACTCACATTACCCAAGATGCAACGCTACTACTCACACTCACATTACCCAAGATGCAACGCAACTTCTGAAAAAAACCCAAAATACAAACGTCACAGATCACCACCTCGCTGGTTTCAAGTTAGCTACAGCTTCCTGTTTTCAAAATAAAAGCACGATTTATATTGTTATGGTTTTCTTAATAATAAAAAGGGTAACGGGTGTTTTATTTTATGAAAATGACAGGAAGTGCATTACTTCCTTCCTTCCTCCTGTCCTTCCCTGACGAAGGAAGGAGGGAGGAAAGGAGGAAGGGAGGAAGGGAGGAAAGGAGGAAAGGAAGGAAGGAAGGAAGGAAGGAAGGAAGGAAAGGGATTTACAGCATTAAATGGCCACATTAAATGCAATAAGTAACTAAATGACAGCCCAGTGATGTCATGTGATGTCATGTGATGTAATGTGATGTCATGTGATGTCATGTATTGTGGTAACATTACTGCAGGTGAAGCACATGTTTGCTAACGGCTGTGAAGCTAGCTGCAGACTGATCACTGAATATTAAACAGAATTAGATGTACACTGAATATATTTATAATATATTTATAAGATATGAATACATGAATAATTTACACTGCTTATATACTAAAGGTGTTCTTCTGGGTCTCAAGTGCAAAAAGATTAAAAAAAGAAAAAAACAAACCTTGAAGATAAACAGCAGCTGAATAAGTAATTAGAGATAAATGCAGTAAATACGTGCAGGTGAGCAGAAGGAAAGTATCAGAGGAAGTGTCCCGTTGCATGCTGGGAAGTTTAGTTCTTATTTCTACATCTCCAGTGTAAATACGTGATGGTAGATTTACACACTCGCTTGAGATTGATTGTTTTAGTTCAACGTGATGTTCAGATGTTCTGCTAGTGTTCATGTTTAACACTCAAAACACTCAAAACTCCAAAAGTTTGATATATTTAAAAAGGTCCAAATCCCTCCTTTCCTTCCTTCCTTCCTTCATCCCTTTCTCCCTCCTTCCTATTTTCCTTCCTTCATCCTTTCCTTCCTCCATTCCTTCCTACCTTCCTATTTTCCTTCCTTCCTTCCTGTTTTCCTTCCTTCCTTCTTCCTCCCTCCTTTCATTCCTTCCTTTCCATCCTTCTTCCTCCATTACCTCTTTTCCTTCCTTCCCCCCTTTCTTCCTTCCTCCCTCCATCCCTTTCTTCCTTCCTCCCTCATTTAATTCATTTAATTAGAGGGTTTTTTTGCATTTCTTTCCCACCTCCTTATTTCCTCCATCCTTCCATCCTCCCTTCCTTCCTTCTTTTCCTTCCTTCTTCCCTTCCTTCCTTCTTACTCCCTTCCTTCCTTGACTCGAGGACAACAGGAAGGTTTAAACATCACTGTCACAGATGAATATGGGACAAATATGCTGGAATGCTTCTTTTTCTCTTTTAATTACCAGTCTGGTTTTTTGTTGTGTGTGTTTGCAGTGAAGCAGCTCCGCCTCTGCACTGTTCCAAAATATGTTCTACAACTCACAACAACTCACAACGGGATCAAAAACCTAAAAACAAACATAAGAAACATAAAAAAAAGACACACAAGACATTCTGCTTTCATTTCTGGCCTTAAAAAAAACAAAAAGCAGACATAGTTATTAAATTATCAGCTGGCTGACAAAAGCGTGACTTCCTGTTAGTGAGCGGTGAACACGTCGCTGCCTCACACACCGCAGCGAGGTGGAGCCGCTCTGCTGCAGCGAGGTGGAGCCGCCCTGCTGCAGCGAGGTGGAGCCGCTCTGCTGCAGCTACGACTTTAACTAAACCTCAGACAGACCAGCTCCAGTCCAACTGTGAGAATTAGATCAAGTTTTCACCCCTTAGCAGACAGACTGACTACTGCTCTCTCTCTCTCTCTCTCTCACACTAATTAGGTATGTAACTTCCTTCTCTCCTTACTTCCTTCCCCTTTTCCTCCTTTCCTTCCTTCCTTCCTCCCTTCCTTATGTCCTTCCTCTTTTCCTCCTTACTCTTTTCTTTCCACCCACCCTCCTACCTTCCTTCCTTCCATCCTCCCTCCTTTCCTTCCTTCCTCCCTCCTTTCCTTCCTCCCTTCCTTTCCTTCCTTCCTCCCTCCTTTCCTTCCTTCTTCCTTACTTCCATCCTTCTTTCCTTCCTTCTTCCTCCCTTACATCCTTCCATCCTTCCCTCTTTCTTTCCTCCCTCCCTCCTACCTTCCTTCCATCCTTCTCTCCTTTCCTTTCTTGTTCCTTTCCTTCCTTCTTCCTTCTTCCTCCCTCCATCCTCCCTTCCTTCCTTCCTTCCTCCTTCCCTCCCTCCCTTCTTCCTCCCTCCCTCCCTTCCTTCCTTGACTGGAGGACAACAGGAAGGGTTAAGAGAAAGATAATTTAAAGCTTTGGGGAGAACTAATTAAATATTTGAACCCTAACCACAAACTTCCCTCAGACTTGATCAGAATCCAACGAGACAAACTGTTCCTATACAAACATCATTACTTTTTAGGAGACTGGATTGAATTGGGAAATCCAACCGCTTAAATATTATGGTTACTGTGGTGATGATAAATTATACTCAGTCTGAAATGTGTTCTACTGAAACCTTTATTTACCTCTCTTCCTCTCTTCTTCCTCTCTTCTTCCTCTCTTCTTCTTCATTAGCAAAGACAAATGCTTCTGGACTTTAGCCTGGACTGACCGTCACTGTCTCCCCCTGAGGCACATTACACTCAGCTGTAACTAATTAAAGTTAATTCAGTTGCTGCTAAAGAGAGAAAGCGAGAGAAAGAAAGAAAGAAAGAAAGAAAAAAAAAGAAACTTTCAGCACCTTGAGTATTTGGAGTAAACGGGTCGGCTGGTGAAGAACAGGAAGCTACAACTACTCATTTAATCTCATTTTCAGGTCGTTTGTAGTTCCTCTCAGATGTTTAAACCCTCCTGTTGTCCTTGAGTCAAGGAAGGAAGGGAGGAAGATGGAAGGAAGGGAGGAGGAAGAAGGAAGGAAGGGGGAGGGAGGAAGGAAAGAAGGGAGGAAGGGAGGAAAGAAAGACAGAGCCCTTTGTGGCCCTTGAATGAAAATGAGTTTCACACCCCTGCTTTAAGCAATGATCCTTGAAGAGTGTACAGCATTTCCATACTTAACATATATAGTCCGTAACCATGGCAACGCTTACGTCAGTCAGCATCCACAGACAGACAGATGTTTTGTATAGGTGAGTGTGTGTGTGTGTGTGTGTTTACTACAACACTGATGAAAGGTAAAAGGTGAGCAGGTAGGGGTGGGAGGCGGGGCCAGCTGTAACCGTGCCAACCAGACTGTAGACCAGGGGTGTCAAACATGCGGCCCGCGGGCCAGAACCGGCCCACCAAGGGGTCCAATCCGGCCCTCCTTCCTTCCTTCCTTCTGTCCTTCCTTCCATATTTCCTTCCTCCCTTTCTTTCCTTCCTGTCTTCTTTTCGTTCCTTCGTTCCTTTTATCTTCCTTCCATCTTTCCTTACTTCTTTTCTTCTTCCTTCTGTCCTTCCTTCCATATTTCCTTCCTCCCTTTCTTTCCTTCCTGTCTTCTTTTCGTTCCTTCTTTCCTTTTATCCTTCCTTCCATCTTTCCTTACTTCTTTTCTTCTGTTCTTCCTTCCTTCACTCTGTCTGTCCATCATATGTCTCTCTTCCCTCCCTCCTTCCATCCATCTTATCTTTCTTCCCTCCCTCCTTCCATCCATCCTATCGTTCTTCCCTCCTTCCTTCCATCCATGCTATCTTTCTTCCCTCCCTCCTTCCATCCATCCTATCTTTCTTCCCTCCCTCCTTCCATTCATCCTATTTTTCTTCCGTTCCTCCTTCCATTCATCCTATCTTTCTTCCCTCCCTCCTTCCTTCCATCCATCTTTCTTTCCTGTC
The DNA here is from genome assembly GCF_027409825.1 of Scomber japonicus. Taxonomy (NCBI): domain Eukaryota; kingdom Metazoa; phylum Chordata; class Actinopteri; order Scombriformes; family Scombridae; genus Scomber; species Scomber japonicus. The sequence continues at coordinate 31,854,211 of NC_070585.1, read as the reverse complement.
TCCTTTTCGTTCGTTCCTTCCTTCCTTCCTTCCTTCCTTCCTTCCTTCCTTCCTTCCTTCCTTCCTTCCTTCCTTCCTTCCTTCCTTCCTTCCTTCCTTCCAATGGTCCCCATGAGATCAGATTGGGCTGTGTATGGCCCTTGAATGAAAATGAGTTTGACGCCCCTGCTGTAGACTGTATTGAACAGGCCGTTGCCGTGGAGACCAGACCGGAACACACACAAAAAAGGCATCAGTCACTTTTTTTTTTCTTTTCTTCTTTTTTTTTTTTTTAACAAGGAAAAAGCAGACGGGGGGGGGGGGGGGGGGGGGGGGGGGGGGGGTAGATTTAGTCGGTATTAGAAGTGCTTATGATGTTATAGATATTGGCTGTTATGTATTATCATTATTGTTTTTTATGATACAGTGAGCTACTCGCTGATTACTGCGGTGAGTGAATAATGAGACGTGTCAGCACAAGAGTGGAGAAACACTTTATGATAAACAGGGAAATAAATTAAAGCCATTGAGAAAGAGACAGATGTAGTCTAACTTATTATCCAATTATCTGCTCCGAGTGAGTGTGAGAGAGAGAGAGAGTGTGTGTGTGTGTGTGTGTGTGTGTGTGTGTGTGTGTGTGTGTGTGTGTGTGTGTGTTTTTGTGGTGAAACGGCTCTTTTAAAAAGGAGCAGTCCACCTTTTTTGGCCTCTCCAGATTAGAGTATAGATATAACCCTCCTGTTGTCCTCAGGTCAAGGAAGGAAGGAAGGAAGGAAGGAAGTAAGGAAGGGAGTAAGGAGGAAAAGAGGAAGGAAGTAAGGAATGAAGGAAGGGAGGAAGGAAAGGACGAAGGAAGGAAGGAGGAAAAGAGGAAGGGAGTAAGGACAGAAGGAAGGAAAGGAGTAAGGATGAAAAGAGGAAGGGAGTAAGGAAGGAAGGAAGGAAGGAAGGAAGGGAGGAAGGGAGGGAGGAAGGAAGGAGCAAAGAAGCAAAGAAAGAGGGGAAGAACGAAGGAAAAAATAAAGAAAAAGGAAGGGGTCAATTTGACCCGGGAGGACGACAGGAGGGTTAAGACTTTATATCATGTTTTCCATAACTTCACATTTTACTGTTAAGTAATTCTATAATAATCACGTTGCACCAGTTTCTTCTTTATTCTGGTTTTAACTTTCCTGTCGTCCTCCCGGGTCAAATTGACCCCGTCTGTTTTGACTGTTCCTTCTTTCTTCCCTTGCTTCCTTCCGTCTGTCCTTCCTTCCTTCCTCCCTCCCTCCTTCTTTCCTCCCTCCTTCTTTCCTTCCGTCTATCCTCCCTCCTTCTTTCCTTCCGTCTGTCCTTCCTTCCTTCCTCCCTCCTTCTTTCCTTCCTTCCTCTGTCCATCTTTCCTTCCTTCCTCCCTTCCTCTTTTCCTTTCTTGTTTCCTCCCTTCCTCCTACCTTCCTTCTTCCTCCCTTCCTTCCTCATTTCCTCCTTCTTCTTCTTCCCTCATTTCCTTCTTTCTTCCTCATTTCCTTCCTTCTTCCTCATTTCCTTCTTCTTCTTCCCTCATTTCCTTCTTCTTCCCTCCTTTCCTTCCTACTTCATCCCTTGCATCCTCCCTTCCTTCCTTGACTTGAGCACAACAGGAGGATGACAGGAGGGTTAATACAGATGAAAGGAAGCAAGGGGGAAACTTTAAGACTACTCCTATTTTTCTATTATTCCTTTCTTTCTTTCTTTCTTTCTTTCTTTCTTCCTCCCTTCCCTCCCTTCCTTCCTCCTTCCTTTCCTTCCTTCTTCCTCCCTCCCTTCATTCCTCCTTCCTTTCCTTCCTTCTTCCTCCCTTCCTTCCTCCTTCCTTTCCTTCCTTCTTCCTCCCTTCCTCCCTCCTTTCTTTCTTTCTTGCTCCCTTCCCTCCTTCCTTCCTCCTTACTTTCCTTCCTTCTTCCTCCCTCCATTCCTCCATTCTGGTTTTAAAGTGTTTACTCTTCTGATGGCTATGAATGGAAACATGATGACTAAGATCTCTGGTATTAAACTGACTCAACGTGTGAGTGTTGACACAGTCACATCTAATCTATAAAGTACAATATTATTTAAAGTCACGCCATAAAAAATGTTTAACACTCACAATGAGTCAGCTGATGATGTGGCTAACGTTATAAAATGAATGGGTGAGGTTGTAACTGGTGGTAACCAACGGTGACGAAGGCTGAATGTACTGAAGGGAGTTTGCATGGAGGAATTTTTGCATTTTCATATCATCTGCTTTGTGAATTTTATAATGTTTTATTTTGAAATTTGGCTGCAAATGAGGAGGAAGTAGACGTATATATGACACATTAACTCTAGCTCTTTATCATCTTGTATACGTGACTCTAACATCCAGGTTTCTGTTGATTTACATTTTCATATCATCTGTTTTGTGAATTTTATAATGAGTGTGTGTGTGTGTGTTTTATTTTGAAATTTGTCTGTAAATGAGGAGGAAGTTGACATATATATGACACATTAACTCTAGCTCTTTATCATCTTGTATACGTGACTCTAACATCCAGGTTTCTGTTGATTTACATTTTCTTATCATCTGTCTTGTATAATGAGTGTGTGTATATGTCTTTTATTTTGAAATTGGGTGTAAATGAGGAGGAAGTGTAGATATATATGACTCTAGCTTTTTATCATCTTGTATACGTGACTCTATAACATCCAGGTTTCTGTTGATTTACATTTTCTTATCATCTGTTTTGTATAATGAGTGTGTGTATATGTCTTTTATTTTGAAATTGGGTGTAAATGAGGAGGAAGTGTAGATATATATGACTCTAGCTCTTTATCATCTTGTATACGTGACTCTAACATCCAGGTTTCTGTTGATTTACATTTTCATATCATCTATTTTGTGAATTTTATAATGAGTGTGTGTTTTATTTTGAAATTGGCTGCAAGGTTTCTATTGATCTGTGTGCAAATGTGTCTGTTTTGTGTTTGCACATCATTTCCTCAGCAGTCATGGGTGATAAAAGTGGAATTTTGTGGCTGTTGGGATATTTGCATTGACCACACTGTGGACGCTGCTTTATTGGTTTATTACTCATTTATATTGTTTTTATCTTCACTTAAGTTTAGGAAGCAGCTGTGCAGCAAATGGACGTTGATAAGATGCCACAGTATCCCAGTTTCTATTAGTCATTACATAAAGTTCGGGTTAAATTTGACCTGTGACAGCTGTAAAAACACCTCAAACGTCTTTTATTTTGAAATTTGATGACTTTTCCATTGTCCATTGAAGAATTTTATCTATGTCCATGTGTTTTAGTTAAAATGAATAGTTAATAGTTTTATTAAGATAGTAGTTATGAGGATTTCTTTTTATGATGCAGCAGTGAAGACTGATGGCTCTAATGGTTCTACAATAAACCCCACACTTCCAGAAAGTTAAGTAAATAACATTTAACCACCAAAAAGAGATGCAAGAATTACTAAAAAGAGACAAAGACTGACTAAAGACAACAGAAAATACAAAAAAAGAGACACAAATTGACTAATGACACCTAAAAACTGCCAAAAAGAGACATGAAAATGACTGAAAAGAGACTTAAATTGACTAAAGAAACCCATATTCTACCGAAAAGAGATGAAACAATGACTAAAAACAACCTACAGTTAGTTTGAGTGACAGCTGCCATCTGGTTATCATGGAAACGTAGAGATGGAGTGACTAAAGAGACTCAAAAAACTACCTAGAGTTAGTTTGAGTAACAGCTGCCATCTGGTTACCATGGTAACGTAGAGATGGAGTGACTAAAGAGACTCAAAAACTACCAACAGTTAGTTTGAGTGACAGCTGCCATCTGGTTACCATGGTAACTTAGAGATGGAGTGACTAAAGAGACTCAAAAACTACCAACAGTTAGTTTGAGTGACAGCTGCCATCTGGTTACCATGGTAACTTAGAGACGGAGAGACTAAAGAGACTCAAAAAACTACCTAGAGTTAATTTGAGTGACAGCTGCCATCTGGTTACCATGGTAACTTAGAGATGGAGTGACTAAAGAGACTCAAAAAACTACCTTGAGTTAGTTTGAGTGACAGCTGCCATCTGGTTACCATGGTAACGTAGAGATGGAGTGACTAAAGAGACTCAAAAACTACCAACAGTTAGTTTGAGTAACAGCTGCCATCTAGTTACCGTGGTAACTTAGAGATGTAGTGACTAAAGAGACTCAAAACTACCTAGAGTTAGTTTGAGTAACAGCTGCCATCTGGTTACCATGGTAACGTAGAGATGGAGTGACTAAAGAGACTCAAAAAATACCTACAGTCAGTTTGAGTGACAGCTGCCATCTGGTTACCATGGTAACCTAGAGATGGAGTGACTAAAGAGAAGCAAAAACTATCAAAAAGAGACATATAAATTATTATGTCTATGTTATATTTTCATGTCTGAGGTCAAATAGGACATGATATTGTGTGATAGGAGCTAAAAAATACACTTGGGTAATATGAACAGTATGTGAAGGTTAAAGAACTCCAGTAATTTCCCCTTTAAAGTGTATTTTTTTAATCTTTTAAAAGGAGCTATGCTAGCAGTTTCCCTCCCTGTTGTCTAGTGTTTGTATAAAGCTAATGCTAAAGCTAAAGCTAAAGCTACAGGCTGGGCTTATCTCTGCACTGCAGATGCTAACGGTTATTGATCCTCTCATCCGTCTCTGGATAATATGGCTAATGAGAGTGTTGGACTGCTCCTTTAACCATCATGAGGATGAACTAAAGTGTAAGTGTCAGCCAAAGAAGAAGAAGAAGAAAAAGACACACACAACACACACACACACACACACACACACACACACACGTTCAACTGAGCCAACACCGATGCCAAAAACAAGAACAACAACAACACGGACTCTTGTAAGGACACTTGCACCATAAGTCACTTTAAACACACACACACACACACACACACACACACACACACACACACACACACACACACACACACACACACACACACACACGCACACACGCACACACGCACACACACACACACACACACACACACACACACACACACACACACAGGGTGTATCAGTGGATTAATATTCAGTGGGTACAGTAGCAGTGTTTACAGAGAGAGAGAATGAGACAGTGATGGAGGACAGCTCGCTCGCCCCGGTCCTCGCTCGGCCTCTCAATTACCTCTGACTGTGATTAATACATCACACTGCATTAGCCTCTCCTCCTCTTTATTCATCCCCTCCTTCCTTCCCTCCGTTCTCCCCTTTCTCCTCCTCATCCATCCTTCGTTCCATCTTTAAACTTCCTCCATGTTTTTTTTTGTCCTTCTATAGTAGCAGCGGTGTCAAACTCGTTTTCATTCAAGGGCCACATACAGGAAGGAAGGAAGAGAAGAGAAGGAAGGAAGAGAAGAGAAGGAAGGAAGAGAAGTCAAGAAGGAAGGAAGGAAGGAAGGAAGGAAGGAAGAGAAGTCAAGAAGAAAGGAAGGAAGGAAGAGAAGTGAAGAAGGAAGGAAGGAAGGAAGGAAGGAAGGACAAAAAAAAATGACAGGAAGGAAAGATGGAAGGAAGGGAAGAAAGACAGATGTAAGGAAGGAAGGAAGGAAGGTAGGAAGGAAGGAAGGAAGGAAGGAAGCAAGACAGATGTAAGGATGGAAGAGAAGTCAAGAAGGAAGGAAGGAAGGAAGGGAAGGAAGGAAGGAAGGAAGGAAGGAATGAAGCAAGGAAGGAAAAGAAGACAGAAAAAAGATGGAAGAAAAGGAAGAAAGACAGATGGATGGAAAAAAGAGAAAAAAAGGAGGAAGGAAGGCAGGAAGGAAGGAAGAATGGACAGAGAAGGAAGGAAGGAAGGAAGGAAGGAAAAGAAGGGAAGAAAGACAGATGGATGAAAAAAAGAGAAAAAGAAGGAAGGGAGATAGAAAGGACAGATGGAAGGAAAAAAGAAAAAGAAGGAAGGGAGGAAGAAAGGACAGATGGAAGGAAAGAAGGAAAAGACAGGAAGGAAAGTGGGCCGGAGTGGACCCCTTGGCGGGCCAGTTCTGGCCCACGGGCCTCATGTTTGACACCCCTGCTCTATAGTCAGAAGAGAAGAAATGAGGAATGTGCTGGTGGCTGGTTTTGGCATGACTGCTTTGTGGCACTGGGAGAAGTGGTTTTTAAGGGGGGGGCTCTCATATACAGTATACAGCAGCAGTGTTTCCCACAGGACAGGCATCTATTTGTGGTGGTGTGGTCCTCAGCTCATTTTTGATTCTCGCCAAATGAGAAACATTTGGCGAGAATCACAGTTTGTCACCGGCAACGTAAGGAACATCTTCAAAGCCACATAAACATTAGGGAAGACTAACTGCAGGCCAAACTTCAATCTGGTTTTCAGCATGTTTGAGGGTGACTTGTCTGTTTCAGCCAACATGAAGGATCGTTAAAACACGCTGTTCCGCTAACGGGACGGACCGGAAGTTGGGAGGTAGCCACAAGTTCTTCTGAATGTTTTAAACACCAACCCTTAAACATATATATTCATGCCGTACATTGTTAGAAAGCTTAGATTGTCCTGATTCATTCAAGACCTCTCACGAATTATATGGTTGCTCACAGCCGTAATAGTATTAGCGATTAGCTCGGCTAGCCACTCAGCTAAAGTAAGCTAACAGCTATAATGCTACATACCTTCAAAGTCTTCCCTTTATCCACAACGATCATCTTATGACTCAGGACTTCCTGTACAGCTCGCCAAGTATCCATTCTTGTGAAATATGAAATCCGTTTCCATAAAACCGAAATATTTTCCTCAATATGTCAACATGTATTTAGTCCAACACGTAAGGAAACAGACACGGAACAAACCATATACGGTCCCTTTCATGTCACTTCCTGACCTACACGTGCATCTGTGGGACACGTGACGTGACTGTTTTGTTTACGTCCGTGAACTCCTCCTGTTTCATACACACCACACACCAGCAGATAGCCTCTAGCAAAGACATGTCTATCTTCTTCTTCTTCTTCTTCTGGCCGACCAGGTGAATTAAGTGCGTCTTCTTTGGTTTTATTGCCGCCACCTACTGCCCCGGAATTGTTACGACAAGCTACATTCACACCATACTACATTACACCATACCATAAATAATACCAATAATGCCATTTTATACTATAATATATACCATTCAATGCTGTATAATACCAAATCATAATATACTATCATGTATCATACCGTGCCATTATATAGAATTATATATCATACCATGCCATTATGGATCACAGTATACCATACTATGCCATAATACACCATATTATACTATAGGATGACATCATACTATAATATATCATTATGTGTAATAAACCATGATATGCTGTACCCAACTATAATATATTATCATGTATCATACCACGTCATAATGTATCACAGCCATAGCACTGGACTCTGTGTGTTTTCTTATTATACAAACGGTTAAATCAGCTTGTTT
>NC_070585.1:31834270-31841770 GCF_027409825.1 Scomber japonicus | reverse complement strand
GTAACATACTAACATATACATTCATGCACACACACAGGAAGGAAGAAGACAACAATGGAATGAGCCACAACAGAGAGTCCGAGCAGGAAAAAGCAAACGCTCCCTGTCCTACTGCTGGAGGGGGAAGCCCTTGATGAGTGTGTGCAGGGGGGGGGGCAGAGGGGGCAAAGGGGGCAAAGGGGGTCCGGGTTCACACAATCACCCACCACACACTGCTCTACTATTAAGAATTACTAGATCTGCTTTGATCTTAATATATATAATAACCTAACAGATGCATATCCTGCTTATCCCCCCCCCCCCCCTCCCCCTCCCCAGCCCCCCCCCACCCCCCCTCAATTCAGCCACTGTCTAAACACAATACACAATAGCTCTCAATCTGACTTATTACCTCATTGAACTTCACAGAACTGGCCCGCCAAGGGGTCTAATCTGGCCCACTTTCCTTCTTTTTCTTTCCTCCTTCTTCCATCTTTCCTGCCTGTCTTCTTGTCCTTCCTTCCTTTCTTCCATTCCAATCCCATCCTTCCTTCTTTCCTTCCTTTCCTTCCTTCCTTCCTTATTTTCTTCCCTCCTTCCTTTTATCTTTCCTGCCTGTCCTCTTGTCCTTCCTTCCTTCCCATCCATCCTTCCCATCCAGCCTGCCTTCCTTCCTTCCTTCCCATCCTTCCTTCCTTCCCTCCCATCCATCCTTCCTTCCTTCCTTTCATCTTTCATGCCTGTCCTCTTGTCCTTCCTTCCTTCCTTCCTTCCATCCTTCCTTCCTTCCCATCCATCCATCCATCCATCTTTCCTTCCATCTTTCCTTCCTTCCTTCCTTCCTTCCTTCCTTCCCATCCTTCCTTCCTTCCTTCCTTATTTTCTTCCCTCCTTCCTTTCATCTTTCATGCCTGTCCTCTTGTCCTTCCCATCCATCCATCCTTCCTTCCCATCCATCCATCCATCCATCCTTCCTTCCTTCCTTCCCATCCATCCTCCCCTCCTTCCTTTCATCTTTCATGCCTGTCCTCTTGTCCTTCCCATCCATCCTTCCTTCCTTCTTTCCCATCCATCCTTCCTTCCTTCCCTCCCATCCATCCTTCCTTCCCATCCATCCATCCATCCATCCATCCACCCATCCTTCCTTCCTTCCTTCCCATCCTTCCTTCCTTCCTTCCTTCCCATCCATCCTTCCCTCCTTCCTTTCATCTTTCATGCCTGTCCTCTTGTCCTTCCCATCCATCCTTCCTTCCATCCTTCCTTCCTTCCTTCCTTCCCTCCCATCCATCCATCCTTCCTTCCTTCCTTCCTTCCTTCCTTCCCATCCATCCATCCATCCTTCCTTCCTTCCTTCCTTCCTTCCTTCCTTCCTTCCTCCTAGAGAGATCAAATGGGGTTGTATGTGTCCCTTAAATGAAAATGAGTTTGACACCTTTGGTCTAGATTATAAAGAATTAGATGTGTTAGTTTTGTGTGTGTGTGTGTGTGTGTGTGTGTGTGTGTGTGTGTGTGTGTGTGTGTGTGTGTGTGTGTGTGTGTTTGGACATTTGCTCTCTTTTTCTATTTCATGGAGATAAGGATCCAGTCATAAAGCAGCGTGGGAAACAAGGTCGCCTCCTGAGACAGAAGTACGACGACGGAGATAATAAGACACAACTTCTACTCCTGAGTGTTCCTTCCTTCCTTTCTTCATTCATTCCTTCTGTCCTTCCTTCCATCTGTCCTTCCTCCCTACCTTCCTTCTGTCCTCCCTTCCTTCTGTCCTTCCTCCCTTTCTTCCGTCCTTCCTCCCTTCCTTTTTTCCTTTCTTAATTAATTCGTTCTTTCCTTTCTTCCTTCTGTCCTTCCTTCCATCTGTCCTTCCTCCCTTCCTTTTTTCCTTTCTTCATTCATTCGTTCCTTCCTTTCTTCCTTCTGTCCTTCCTTCCATCTGTCCTTCCTCCCTTTCTTCCGTCCTTCCTCCCTTCCTTTTTTCCTTTCTTCATTCATTCCTTCCTTCCTTTCTTCCTTCTGTCCTTCCTTCCATCTGTCCTTCCTCCCTACCTTCCTTTTTTCCTTCCTCCCTCCCTTCCTTCCTTACATCTGTCCTTCCTCCCTACCTCCCTTTTTTCCTTCCTCCCTCCCTTCCTTCTGTCCTTCCTTACATCTGTCCTTCCTCCCTCCCTTCCTTCTGTCCTTCCTTACATCTGTCCTTCCTCCCTTTCTTCCTTCTGTCCTTCCTTACATCTGTCCTTCCTCCCTTTCTCCCTTCTGTTCTTCCTTCCTTCTGTCTCTCCTTCCTACCTTTCTTCCCTCCTTCCTTTTGCCTGTCTTTCCTTCCTTCACTTCTTATTTCCTTCCTTCCTTCCTCCCTTCTTTCCCTCCATCTTTTTTTCCTTCCTCCCTTTCTTTTGTCTCTTTCCTTCTTTCTTTCCTTCTGTCTGTCTGTCCGTCTTTCTTTTTGCCTGTCTTTCCTTCCTTCCTTCCTTCTTCTCCTGAGTGTTTCTCTGTCAAATAAAAAATAAAGAAGTTATTTTTAAGTTTTATTCTTATTTTTAAGATCCGACTGTTAGAATATTACATAAAATCATTTGAATGACTCATCTTGAGGAGCTTTTGTCGGCGCATATTAAATATTGACTCACATGTTTCTATGAGTGTCTAACATCACACCCATCATATAAAACTATAAAACACTCAGCTGTTGAGGGTCAGAGGTGTGTGTGTGTGTGTGTGTGTGTGTGTGTGTGTGTGTGTGTGTGTGTGTGTGTGTGTGTGTGTGTGTGTGTGTGTGTTGGGAAAATGTCAGTCAAACCAAGTTCAGACATTTGCTCTCTGTCCTTCTTCTATTATATTTTCCTTCTTTTTCTACCCTCCTTCCTTCCATCTTTCCTGCCTGTCTTCTTGTCCTTCCTTCCTTCCTTCCTTCCTTCCTTCCTTCCTTCCTTCCTTCCCATCCTTCCTTCCTTCTTTCCTTCCCATCCATCCTTCCCTCCTTCCTTTCATCTTTCATGCCTGTCCTCTTGTCCTTCCCATCCATCAATCCTTCCTTCCTTCCTTCCCATCCATCCTTCCTTCCTTCCTTCCCATCCTTCCTTCCCATCCTTCCTTCCTTCCTTTCTTCCTTCCCATCCATCCTTCCTTCCTTCCTTTAATGGCCTGGCCCACGAGAGATCAAATGGGGTTATATGTGTCCCTTAAATGAAAATGAGTTTGACACCTTTGGTCTAGAGTATAAAGAATTAGATGTGTTAGTTTGTGTGTGTGTGTGTGTGTGTGTGTGTGTGTGTGTGTGTGTGTGTGTGTGTGTGTGTGTGTGTGTGTTTGGAAAATGTCAGTCAAACCAGGTTCAGACATTTGCTCTCTGTCATTCTTCTATTATATTTTATGGAGATAAAGATCCATTATTATTTGTACTTTACCCAAAAAATAGGAATTATAAGTATTTATTTCTTATTTTCTAGACAGGAAATGATGTAACTGTAAATTCAACAGCTTATAAAGTCAACACAACTTGACTAACAGGACAGAATATTATCTGAAAACATGCTTAACCTCTAACCCTGTTCTTCAGTCTCTCTATTCCTGCAGTCTAACGGTACTTGAACGCACCGCTGCACACACTGTTTGTTTATGTGTGCACCATGTGACCATGACATCACTGTTTCAATCTGACCTGAAACTCTTTATCTCTTTATCACATGACCTCACATTACCTCAGTGCCATTAACATTAAGAGACTCGGTCAGGACAAGCTGTCAATCAAAGCAGCTGCACAAACACACACACACACACAGACGCACACACAGAGACACACAAACACACACACATAGCTTGAACTGTTGTCAGCTTGTAGTGCAGAGTGTTGACGAGTGTGACCTCCAGCTTTGTTTACCCCCAAACAAAAGACGTCGCACTCATAACACACACAATGACACACAAACACATGAAGAGTGACAAACAGTCAAACAAACACACACACACACACACACACACACACACAACAACCCAGACAAATGGCAGTCAATAACTTCCTCCCTCCATCTTTATGGAGCTTGTTAACTTCCCTCTCCCTAATGGCTCTCTGCTGCGCCTTTTGTTAGCTGTACACACACACACACACACACACACACACACACACACACACACACACACACACACACACACACACACACACACACACTCAGCAGTCAGCAGTCAGCTCAGGTCGCACGCTAACATCAGCCGATGGATTTTCCTGCGTTGAGGAATCTTCATCCTGATGGGACGTTTGGCTCGGAGGAAACTTTCAGCGCTCTACTTACTCATTTATTTATTTATCTATTTGACATTGTGCTCACTTTTAATGTTAAAGCTTTTACTTAAAGTCTGACATCCATCCAGCCGTTAACATTTACCGTCCTGAGCCTGAGCCTGAGCCGAGTCACATGATCTCTCAGTCTCATCTCAGTGGAAGCGGGTGGACACCGTTAGCTTAGCGACAATGCTAATCATTTCCCCTTTGCGTGTGTTTCTACCTGCATGCTGCACAATTAAAGAGCTCACTGTGTCTGTGTGTCTGTGTGTGTCTTTGTGTGTGTGTGTGTGTGTGTGTGTGTGTGTGTGTGTGTCTCTGCAGGAGGATAATCCGTCAGACAGACAGGTTCTTCTCTGTGAGTCGGCATCATCAATCTCCAATCTGTCAGTCTTATTGATGAGCCCACAGAGCCGCTGCCAGCTGGCAGCTGCAGGTAGACGGACAGACAGAGAAAGAGAGACGGATGGAGTGATGAGGGGAGTGATAAATAAAAGGATGTCTCCCTCCGAGCAGTAAGCCCCGCCCACGTGGTAAAACACATTAAAAGTCCCATCAGATGCGGGCTTTATGACTTTGATCAGGGTAATGTTCCTGCTGATGTGCTCGTCTTAAACGTTATTTATTTACTTTGCTTTAGGCGTCGGAGGTTTTCAACATCGGGTCCGTCGAGCTCTGAGCTTCACTAACGCTTTTAAAGAGGTCGTAAACTAGTGATGGTGAGGATCAGCTGTTTTATTGATCCTCGTCTTTGGTGTAAAAAAAATAAAAGTTGTTATATGTAAACTATATGCTGAAAAAAAGCCTCTTTATATGAAGATCCCTGAACATCACACACCTGTTAATGACTCATCTTGAGCTTTCTCGGCACATATTAAATATTCAATCATGTGTTTGTTTGTTTTTATCTGTGACTAACTTATCATATAAAACCATAAAACACTTATTTTTAGGGCTGTCAGCATTAAGGTGTCCCTTCTACTCCCCCGTAGACGGCTCCTCTAGCTGTAGCGCTATGCTTTGAAGTGGCCTCCTGCAGTAAACCTACCGCGCTGATGGAAAGTAAGAGAGCTACTGGACTTTTGAACGGCTTGTTTAACTTTAAAACACTTCCAGACGCTTCAGTTGACAAGTCAAAAGTAAAATGCAACCTGTGTCAAACGGAGTTTAACTACCACCGGAGTACGTGGAGTTTGAGTTAGCACCTCCACGCTAAACACCCAGGTGCAGCCAAGCCAGCCTCAGCTCCACCAAAGGACCATTTTGGAGTGTGGGAGTCGCAGCAGAGCCGTGATTGATTCCCAGTTAAGACACTCTGGTAAGAAATGCTTTACATTATGGGCTTAAAACTGCCTTCAAATGGAAAATAACAGGATTTTAAACATGCAATTCAAAACGCCATTAATCGCAATTAACTATGGAAATTCTGCGATTAATCTCGATTTAAAAAATTAATCGTTTGACAGCCCTAAAAACAATAAAACACTTATTTTGCATGAGCCATGAACGTTACGTCACATTACTGGAGCTGCTTTAAGAGTTTAACTTGGTTTCCAGCTGTCAGTCACACATCCAGATCATAGAGACCATATGGGGGGAATAAAGAGGGATTTTGGTCACTTTAATGTCAAATTCAAAGCAGATAATGTACTGATAATAGAGACAGTGTATGATGTTTGCATGACAGGTGCTTATAGTGGAGTTTCTGTATAAATAAATATAAAAGGTGTTGATGCATTTCCTTCCAGCTAAAAACATTTGCAAAGCTAATTTTATCCAAAGTTTGAATATTCCTGTTTACTAGTTTGCCTATTTCTATTTCTCTGTGTGGAAAATCAAGTCCAGCAGCTTCTATGACTCAACATAATATCTCATCTAACATTTATTTTATCAACTTATATCTGGAGAAAAGGTGAATAGTGTTCCTGGTTTAGGGGTGTCAAACATGCGGCCCGTGGGCCAGATATGGGCCGCCGAGGGGTGCGATCCGGCCCACTTACCATCCTATATTCTTTTCCTTCCTTCCATCTGTCCTTCCTCCCTTCCTTTTTTCCTTTCTTCATTCATTCGTTCCTTCCTTTCTTCCTTCTGTCTTTCCTTCCATCTGTCCTTCCTCCCTACCTTCCTTTTTTCCTTTCTTCATTCCTTCTGACCTTCCTTACATCTGTCCTTCCTCCCTTTCTTCCTTCTGTTCTTCCTTCCTTCCTCCCTCCCTTCCTTCTGTCTGTCCTTCCGACCTTTCTTCCTTCTGTCCTTCCTTCCACCTGTCCTTCCTCCCTACCTTCCTTTTTTCCTTTCTTCACTCCTTCCTTCCTTCCTTCTGTCCTTCCTTACATCTGTCCTTCCTCCCTTTCTTCCTTCTGTCTGTCCTTCCTACCTTTCTTCCTCCTTCCTTTTACCTGTCTTTCCTTCCTTCCCTTCTTATTTCCTTCCTTCCTCCCTTCTTTCCCTCCATCTTTTTTTTCTTCCTCCCTTTCTTTTGTCTCTTTCCTTCTTTCTTTCCTTCTGTCTGTCTGTCCGTCCTTCCTTTTGCCTGTCTTTCCTTCCTTCCTTCCCTCCTTCCTTCCTTCCTTCCCTCCATCTCTTTAATGATCCCGCCCACATGAGATCAAATTGGTCTGTATGTGGCCCTCGAACTAAAATGAGTTTGACTCCTCTGTCCTAGTTGTGTATTTTCCATATTCTCATAGAAAGAGAAAGAGCTCCACTACAGCAGCTACAGCAGCAGCAGCCAAATCATTACACACTGTTAAATGAATCCAATAAAACCTGCTGATGGGTTTATATGTGACAACAGTACAGTGATGCTTAGTGTAAAACAACAAGCAATGGTCGCCGTAGTAACAACGACCTCAACCTCCACTTCCTGTTTGAGATGCACTCCAAATATTAAGAAGTGTAAGGCTCTTCTTCTATGGTCATTTATTTATGTTTCTACTTTTTATTAAAATAATCCTGTGACTGTTCCTTCCTTTCCTTCCTTCTTCCACCCTTCTACCCTTCCTCACTCCTGCCTTCTTTCCTTCGTCCTTCTTTCCTTCCTTCTTCCTCTCTACTTTCCTTCTTCTTCCTCTCCTTCCTTCCTTCCTCCCTCCCTCCCTCCTTCCTTCTTTCCTCTGTCCTTCACTCCTTTCTTTCTTTCTTCTTCCCTTCCCTCCTACCTTCCTCCCTACCTTCTTTCCTTCCTCTCTTCCCTCTTTCCTTCTTTCCTTCCTCCCTTCTTCTTTCTTCCCCCTCCCTTCCTTCCT
>NC_070585.1:31794270-31829270 GCF_027409825.1 Scomber japonicus | reverse complement strand
AACCACAATTTCAAATGATTGTATGTATTGCTTTATTTTGAAGCTGATGTGAAAACTAGTCAGAAGTTACTAAGAACTAGAGGAAGAACTTAGTGTTAAAACTCTCTCTCTCTGTCTCTCTGTCTCTCTGTCTCTCTCTCTCTCTCTCTCTCTCTCTCCCTCTCTGTCTCTCTGTCTCTCTCTCCCTCCCTCCCACCCTCCCTCCCTCTACCTCTCTCTCAGCAGGCACAGCGTATCCTTCCTCCTCTAATACAATAATGTCACAGCTCTTTTTTGAGAGGTAAAATTCAATTACAGCAGTGCTCCATCTACACACACACACACACACACACACACACACACACACACACACACACACACACACACACACACACACACACACACACACACACACACACACACACACACAGCAGTGGTCACAGCATTGTCAACTCATAACAGCCGTGGGAGAGACACTTTTTTTTGGGGGGGTGGGGGGGGGGGATGGGGTATGTGACTGCATTTACACGCACAAACACAATGAGAGAGAGAGAGAGAGAGAAAGAGAGAGGAGTTGCTGCCTCCTGATTTGCTGACTTTGCAGTTTGTCGTCCTGTCAGGCTAACGTTTCAGCTGTCAGAAGTGAAACTGCTAAAATGGCATTTCGGGGGTGGGTTTTTTTTTTTTTTTTCTTTTTCGGGTGGACAGATCTCATTTCTTTAAACTCTGATTCTGTTTGTTTGTGTCCACATGCAGTATATTTCTGTCTCTCTGAAGAGCATCAAGCTGTCTCACCTCCTGACCTTTGAGTCCACATGTTACATAAAAGCTCCAGCAGGGAATTAGGACGAGGGTTTTTTTAAGATAAGAAAGAAAGATGGTGGGAATAAAGCAGTGGTGGAAGATAAAGTCTGATACTTTACTTTAATAAAAGTACTAATACAGCAAAATATAAAGTACTGCAATATTACAGTAAAAGTACTGCAGTATTATAGTGATGTAGTATGCAGTATTACAGTAAAAGTACTGCAGTATTATAGTGATGTAGTATGCAGTATTACAGTAAAAGTACTGCAGTATTACAGTAAAGTACTGCAGTATTATAGTGATGTAGTATGCAGTATTACAGTAAAAGTACTGCAGTATTACAGTAAAAGTACTGCAGTATTACAGTAAAAGTACTGCAGTATTATGAGTGATATAGTATGCAGTATTACAGTAAAAGTACTGCAGTATTATAGTGATGTAGTATGCAGTATTACAGTAAAAGTACTGCAGTATTACAGTAAAGTACTGCAGTATTATGAGGGATGTAGTATGCAGTATTACAGTAAAAGTACTGCAGTATTATAGTGATGTAGTATGCAGTATTACAGTAAAAGAACTGCAGTATTATGAGTGATATAGTATGCAGTATTACAGTAAAAGTACTGCAGTATTATGAGTGGTGTAGTACGCAGTATTACAGTAAAAGTACTGCAGTTAGCTAGTTTATACTACTTTATATACAGTTAGCTAGTTTATACTACTTTATATACAGTTAGCTAGTTTATACTACTTAATATACAGTTAGCTAGTTTACATTACTTTATATACAGTTAGCTAGTTTACACTACTTTATATACAGTTAGCTAGTTTACTACTTTATATACGGTTAGCTAGTTTATACTACTTTATATACAGTTAGCTAGTTTATACTACTTTATATACAGTTAGCTAGTTTACACTACTTTATATACAGTTAGCTAGTTTACATTACTTTATATACAGTTAGCTAGTTTATACTACTTTATATACAGTTAGCTAGTTTATACAGTTAGCTAGTTTATACTACTTTATATACAGTTAGCTAGTTTATACAGTTAGCTAGTTTATACTACTTTATATACAGTTAGCTAGTTTATACTATATACAGTTAGCTAGTTTACATTACTTTATATACAGTTAGCTAGTTTACACTACTTTATATACAGTTAGCTAGTTTACACTACTTTATATACAGTTAGCTAGTTTATACTACTTTATATACGGTTAGCTAGTTTATACTACTTTATATACAGTTAGCTAGTTTACATTACTTTATATACAGTTAGCTAGTTTATGCTACTTTATATACAGTTAGCTAGTTTACTACTTTATATACGGTTAGCTAGTTTATACTACTTTATATACAGTTAGCTAGTTTATACTACTTTATATACAGTTAGCTAGTTTAGTCCAGTGGTTCCCAACCTAGGGGTGGGGGCCCTCCAACGGGTCAGCAGGTAAATGTGTGGGGTCCGGAGATGATTAATGGGAGAGGAAAGAAAAAAAAACAAGTACAAGTACCTCAAAATTGTACTTCAGTAAATGTACTTAGTTAATTTCCACCTCAGGAAGTAGGAAATGAGGTTTTGAGGAAGAGAAGAAGGAAATAAGGAAAGAGGAAACGAGGAATGAACCAGAATAAGTCTCTTGGTTATTTTCCTCCACTGTTTGTGTGAATGTAGGACACTCTCTCCTCTTTTCCATCTCAACTCTCTCCTCTCCTCTTTTCCTCTCCTTCCTCCTCTCTCCGACGGCTGTGCACCCGTCAGCAGATTTTCCCAGCATGCCGAGGGAGCGACCCGAACGAGCGCTCCATCCAGCAGCAGCAGCAGCAGCAGCAGCAGCAGCTTTTAATGAAGCTGCTTCCATCTCTCCGTTAACGACAGATGACAAAGAGTGAAGAGACGGAGAAAGAGGGAGACGCTCATTTACACTCGGAGCGACTTCCTCGCACAGCAGCAACCGTCAGGAAGTAGAAACTGAGGATTTATTAATATGTGAAGGGAAGAAGAAGAAGAAGAGAGGAGGGGGGAGAGGGGGGGGGGCATTGGGGAGGAAACACGCACTCAAGTCCTCCAGCTAGTCAACTCCTTGTTCTTCAGCATTGTGAGTTACTGTAGTTATTATAGTTACTATGGAAACAGTGTGAGTTAGTCATATCAAGTGATATCTGAAACATTTACAGTCTTTTTAGCATCAGATTCCCTCTTAGTGTTTCCTTTCCTTCCTTCCTTCCTTCGTTCCTTCCTTCCTCCCTTCCTTTTATCCTTCCTCCCTCCCTCCTTTCTTCCTTCCTTCTTTCCTCCGTCTATACTTTCCTTCCTTCTTCCTTCCTCCCTCCCTTCCTTCTTTCCTCTGTCCTTCTTTCCTTTTATTCTTCCTCCCTCCGTCCTACCTTCCTTCCTTCCTCCGTTTTTCCCTTTCCTTCCTTCCTTCCACCCTACCTCCCTCCTTTCCTTCCTTCTTCCTCCCTTCCTTCCTTCTTCTTCCCATCCTTCCTCCCTCCCTCCTTTCCTCCCTTCCTTCCTCCTTTCCTTCCTTCTTCCTTCCTTCCTCCGTTCCTTCCTTCTTCCTCCCTTTCTTCCTTCCATCTTTCCTCCCTCCCTCCCTTCCTTTGTCCTTTCCTTCTTCCTCCTTCCTCCTTTCCTTCCCTTCTTCCTCCTTCCATCCTTCCTCCCTCCTTTCCTCCTTACAATCCTTCGTCCTTTCCTTCTCCCTCCCTTCCCTCCTTTCTCCTTTCTTTCTTCCTCCTTTCCATCCTTCCTCCTTTCCTTCCTTCTCCCTCCCTTCCCTCCTTTCTCCTTTCTTTCTTCCTCCTTTCCATCCTTCCTCCTTTCCTTCCTTCTCCCTCCCTTCCCTCCTTTCTCCTTTCTTTCTTCCTCCTTTCCATCCTCCCTCCCGAACTTGTCCTTTAAGACATATGGAGTTAAATATTGTCTAAATTGGATAAAATAGCTTCTATAAATCCAAACTGTCTCCTATATTATTCACATTAGTCCCATCAAATAATCCTAAATGCTCCACATAAATGGAAAGTGAAAGCTGTGTTTTATATTGTTCCATCATGTTGGACTCCACACACACCTTTTCTAACTGTGTCAGCCAGAAACACGCACCTCTAGACTCTAGACTCTAGACTCAGAGACAGCTTTTTGCCCCGGAGCCATAAGCTCACTAAACACAACACAGAAAAGCCTCTAAGAGATGCTGCTGCTATTTATTGATTCACTCCACACTCGACCACCATGATGCTGAATATGGATTCTGTTTTATGTATTTATGTATGTATGTATTTGTATATGTACATCGTGTGTATTGTATTTTATTATTGATCTTAGTCACTGTGTTGTGTTTTTTCTCTGTTTGAATTTACACAAGAGTCAAGAAAATCAATTCAGTGCAAGGCAGGGGTGTCAAACATGCGGCTCACGGGCCAGAACCGGCCCACCGAGGGGTGCAATCCGGCCCACTTTCCTTCCTGTGTTCCTTCCTTCCATCTGTCCTTCCTCCCTTCCTTCCGTACTTCCATCCATCTGTCCTTCTTTCCATTCTTCCTTCCTTGCTTCCTCCTGTCCTTCTTTCCATCTGTCCTTCCTCCCTTTCTTCCTTCTGTCCATCCTTCCATCTGTCCTTCTTTCCTTTCTTCCTTCCTTGCTTCCTCCTGTCCTTCCTTCCATCTGCCCTTCCTTCCTTTCTTCCTTCCTTGCTTCCTTGCTTCCTTCTGTCCGTCCTTCCATCTGTCCTTCTTTCCTTTCTTCCTTCCTTGCTTGCTTCCTCCTGTCCTTCCTCCCTTTCTTCCTTCCTTCCATCTGTCCTTGCTTCTGTCCTTCCTTCCATCTGTCCTTCCTCCCTCCCTTCCGTCTGTCTGTCCGTCCTTCACCGTCTGTCTTTCCTACATTTCTTCCCTCCTTCCTTACTCCCTTCCTCTCTTCCTCCCTTCCCTTCCTTCCTTCTTTTTAATGATCTGGCCCACATGAGATCAAAATGGACTGTATGTGGCCCTTGAATGAAAATGAGTGTGACACCTCTGGATTAAGCCTAACCCTAAAAAAAATGGCAAAAATGTTTCACCTAATGTAGATTGAAGTAGATTGAGTTCCGTTGCCATGGTAACCGTGACTGCAATATGTCTTTCAGTCTAATTTATAGCCCTGATTGTTAACCGATGTGTCCTGATTAGGGCTGTCAGTGTTAACACGTTAATCGCGATTAGATTAATGCAATACATAACGCTTTATTTTTTTTAAATCACATTTTAATGTTGCAAGCCTTTTTGTCCCTTCTACTCCCCCGTAGACGGCTCCTCTAGCTGTAGCGCTATGCTTTGAAGTGGCCTCCTGCAGTAAACCTACCGCGCTGATGGAAAGTAAGAGAGCTACTGGACTTTTGAACGGCTTGTTTAACTTTAAAACACTTCCAGACGCTTCAGTTGACAAGTCAAAAGTAAAATGCAACCTGTGTCAAACGGAGTTTAACTACCACCGGAGTACGTGGAGTTTGAGTTAGCACCTCCACGCTAAACACCCAGGTGCAGCCAAGCCAGCCTCAGCTCCACCAAAGGACCATTTTGGAGTGTGGGAGTCGCAGCAGAGCCGTGATTGATTCCCAGTTAAGACACTCTGGTAAGAAATGCTTTACATTATGGGCTTAAAACTGCCTTCAAATGGAAAATAACAGGATTTTAAACATGCAATTCAAAACACCATTAATCGCGATTAACTATGGAAATTCTGCGATTAATCTCGATTAAAAAAATTAATCGCTTGACAACCCTAGTCCTCATACATCATGTTAAACTTCAACTGTCAGTCAAGTAGAAACTACCAGGTCTAATCAGGTAAAAGTGTGAAAGTAAATTTAGGAGTTTTTTTTTTTTTTTTTTTCAAAGACAGATTCTCAACGAAGAAACGAGCTCAGGAAATCTGATCAGGGATCAGTTTTACAGCTGCTGTCGACTTCCTTTTGGCACAGGAAGCAGAGCGGCCTGGAAAACACACTGCACGGAAACTGATCTATCACCCGATACACCTGGAGGGGATCGCCTTACACACATAAACACACACACACACACACACACACACACACACACACACTCTCTGGAGTTCAGATCAATCGAAACTGTAAATTGTCTTTTTCATACCTCAACGATTTTCTGATGATCTCCGGTTTCACTGAAGCTTTGTCAGTGCTAACGGTGCTAACGAGAGAATCACACACAAGCACACACACACACACGCACATACACACACACACACACACACACACTTTTTCTCAGGCTTTATTCAAATGCAGCAGCTCACTTATTTCATTATCTGTCCATCACACACACACACATAGTTAAACTCCTTGACCTGCAATGAGTCACTGTGAAACTATGAGGACTCTCACACACACACACACACACACACACACACACACACACACACACACACACACACACACACACACACACACACACACACACACACACACACACACACACACACACACACACACACACACACACACACACACACAGATCCAGTCTGTCAGCGTTCCTCTCTCACATCTTTTCATGGGAAACGACATCAGCTCCAGCAGGTGTGTGTGTGTGTGTGTGTGTGTGTGTATGTTCACACCAACAACAAACATCAGGTTTCCCTCTCAACCGAAATATTCCTGCCGCGTCAGTAAAAGAAGAAGAAGAAGGAGGAGGAGGAGAAGAAGAAGAAGAAGACCCCATAGACAAATGACTGGTCAAACTGACCCCATCTGTTTTGACTGTTCCTTCTTTCCTCCCTCCCTTCCTTTCCTTCCTCCTTTCCTTCTTTCCTCTGTCCTTTTATCCTTCCTTCCTCCTTTTATCCTTCCTCCCTCCTTCCTTTTATCCTTCCTCCCTCCCTCCTACCTTCCTTCCTTCTTTCCTGTCCTTCTTTCCTTCCTCCCTTCCTTTTATTCTTCCTCCCTCCTTTCCTTTTTCCTCTCTCCCTTCCTTCCTTCCTTCTTCCTCCTTTCCATCTTTCCTCCCTCCCTCCTTTCCTTCCTCCCTTCCTTCCTTCCTTCCTTTTTTCCTCTGTCCTTCCTCCCTCCCTTCCTTCTTTCTTCCTTCCTTCCTCCCTCCTTTCCTTCATTCTTCCTTCCTTCCTCCCTCCTTTCTCCATCCTCCACTGAAGAAGAATCCCTTCAGTCCTCCACAGGTGCTTTTAAACCGTCTTTTAAAAATCTAAATTCAAAGATATATATATATATTTTTGTAGAAGTAGTCAAACATCTTGAATCCAGAGCAGGTGAGGCTGAGTTTGTGTTTGTGGTGAAAGTGCTGCCTGAGGCGTTTTTTCTGAGGAGGTAAAAAAAAAAAAAAAAAAAAAAAAAAAAAAAAAAAAGGCTGACAGCACACCTTGTTTCCATAACAACAGACGATCATTTCAGCTCACCTGTTGCTCTCTTCTTTGTGTTCTTTTTATATGTTTTTTTTTTAAGGTATAAAAACAATTGTACATTTCTGAGGAGGAATGGACCTGATTTAACCTCAACAGTTATTTATTTTAAATAGCCTTGAAGTCACTTCAGAGATGTAAGAAAACATCTTAAACATCTCTTTTTATGGCTGCAGATATCTTCTACAGGTCTTCCTTCCTTCCTTCCTTCCTTCTTTCCTCCTTTCCTCCCTCTCTCCTTACTCCTTTCTTTCCTTCCTTCCTTCCTCCTTCCTTCCTTCCTTCCTGTCTCCCTCCTTTCCTTCTTCCCTCCCTTTAATGTTTCCTTCCTTCTTCCCCTCCTCCCCTCTTTCTTTGCTCCCTCCCCCTTCCTTCCTTCCTTCCTTCCTTCTGTCCTTCTTTCCTCCCTCTCTCCTTACTCCTTTCTTTCCTTTCTTCCTTCCTTCCTCCCTTCCTTCTCTACTAAATTCCTTCCTTCCTTCCTTCCTTCCTTCCTTCCTTCCTTCCCTCTCTCCTTACTCCTTTCTTTCTTCCTTCCTTCCTCCTTTCCTTCCTCCCTTCCTTCTTTCCTCCCTCTCTCCTTACTCTTTTCTTCCTTCCATCCTTCCTCCTTTCCTTCCTCCCTTCCTTATCTACTAAATTCCTTCCTCTTTTGTCCTTCCTTCCTTCCTTCCTTCCTCCTTTCCTCCCTCTCTCCTTACTCCTTTCTTTCCTTTCTTCCTTCCTTCCTTCTTTCTTTCCTTCCTCCTGTCCTTCCTCCTGTCCCTCCTTGACCTGAGGACAACAGGAGGGTTAAAGTCATATATGCGATGTTAGTGATATAAAAACCAAGCTCACATATCAACGGTAACCGTGGTGATTGTGGATCTTGTTCCCTTTCACAGCGCTGAATGATTGATGTGCTCTAACCTCCGAGCAGCACTTTAATATTTCAGCTGAATCGAGTGAAGCTCCGTCCGACTGCTGCAGACTGATAGAGAGTTTAAAGTAGCGCCAGCCGGGTGTCACTTTTTCATTATGCTATCACGATGATGTCATGTGTCATGTGTCATGTGACGTCACCCATTGGTTTGTGGACTGCTGCTCGGAAGCCAATAGTTTCTAATCTAGGCAGCGCCATCTTGGAAATTTCAGGTGCATGCTGGGAGAAATAAAAACACAGATTCTATGTATATGGGCATGAGGCGGAGCCATGGGCGGAGCGGGTAGGTTGCTATGGTTACGAGGGCTGGATCTCAAGGACATTGGTCAATCAACCTGTCAATCAGGACAGGTTGACCCCGTCTGTTTTGACTGTTCCTTCTTTCCTCTGTCCTTCCTTCTGTCCTTCCTCCCTTCCTTCTTTCCTCTGTCCTTCTTTGCTTCCTCCCTTCCTTTTATCCTTCCTCCCTCCCTCCTACCTTCCTTCCTTCTTTCCTCTGTCTTTCCTTTCCTTCGTTCCTTCTCTCCTTTCCTTCCTTCTTCCTCCCTTCCTTCCACCTTCCTCCTTTCCATCCTTCCTCCCTCCCTCCTTTCCTTCCTTCTTCCTCCCTTCCTTCTTCCTCCCTCCCTCCCTTCCTTCCTTCCTTCCTTCCTTCCTCCTTTCATCCTTCTTCCTCCCTTCCTTCTTCCTTTCCTTTCTTCATCCTTTCCTTCTTCCTCTTTTCCATCCTTTCTCCTTTCCTTCTTCCTCCCTCCCTTCCGTCCTTCCTTGACTCGAGGACAACAGGAGGGTTGAGTCATGTATTAGTGTTACAATAAGCATCACTTCCTGTTATGTTATATACTATCACAGTAAAGGTATATTACAAATCCTCCAGAGAGTGACTAAATGTTATGTTTCCGTGTGAACTGACAGAAGCATGAGCAGCATAATGAACTGTAGTAACACGGTGTAGTAGTATTACAGACAGACGGCTGAACTACGACGCAGGCCACTCCAGCGCTGAGTGAAGAGCAGCGGGAGGACCGTCTCGAGTTGTGTGGCGCCTGATGTGAAAGCTTTCAAGTCGTAACCATGGGAACCTTTCTCATCTTTTTTCTTTTTTTTTTTTTTTACACTCTGACAGGACGTGAACGCAGCACGCAGACAAAACAAACAGCAGCAGACTGATCTCCAGTCAGACCGGCTCAACTGGTTCAGCGAAACCACGACGTGAGTGTCAAATAAACACACTCCCCTCCATGCCTGTGTGTGTGTGTGTGAGGGTGTGTGGGTGTGTGGGTGTGTGTGTGTGTGCTCTCCAAATGAAGGATGTGTCATTCTCCTTTTTATTGCACCAGTCAGAGTGTGTTTTAAATATTCATTTCTACCCACTGAAGCCGGCGTTGCATTAAAATTCCCTTTGCAGCACTAATGGCTATAGGGCCGCGAGGGGTGGGGTGGAGTGGGGGTGGGGGGGAGTCAGGTGGGGGAGAGAGAGAGAGAGAGAGAGAGAGAGGAAGAGAGAGAGAGAGAGAGAGAGAGAGAGAGAGAGAGAGAGAGAGAGGAACAGGACAGGACAGGGATTAAATACATTTGTTTCCTCTTGTACCAAATTAGTATTGACGGCAGCTACCTCCCCTAATACTACTACTACACACACACACACACACACACACACACACGAAAACCCAGCCATGTTGAAAATTAATTACTCAACTGAGTGTGTGAGGTGATACTGCACACACACAAACACACACATATATATATAAGTGAAAGTGGCAGAGCAGGTTCTGCCAAGCTGCTTCACTATACACAGACAGTTAAAAGGATGGGTATGTATAGGTACTTTTTATTTATAAATGCAAGCGTGTGTGTGTGTGTGTGTGTGTGTGTGTGTGTGTGTGTGTGTGTGACAGTTTGTCTCTGTAAAGCCGCTCGGCTGTCGGAGGAAGAGGCAGCAGGAGAAAGAGACTGCATGTCAAGCACACAGCAGCACACTCAGGATCCATCCGTCCATCATCTCAATAGAAATGAATAGAAGAGGGAGGTTTTATATTTATTTATATATTTATATATTTATATATTTATATATTTATATATTGTCTCTGAGTGAGTAAACATCAGAGAGGATAAACAATGCCTCCCCTGTCATTTATATGCTGCTGAGGTGTCGGATGTTAAACGAGGTCAAAGATCCAGAGATGCAGGTGAGTGTTTGTAGGAATGCTGCCTGCGAGACTAAACCCAGGGCACAACTCTGCTTTTTAAAATTACACAGCTGTCCTTCATTGCTAAGGTTGTTCACTGTCTTCTTTTCCTTCCTATGCCATCTGTCCTTCTTTCCTCCCTCCCTTTCTTATTTCTTTCCTTCTTTGTTTCCTTCCATCCTACCTTCTTTCCCTTCCACCTTTCCTTCATTTTCTTTTTCTTTCTCCCTTCCTTTCTTGCTTCGTTGCTTTCTTGTCTTCTTTCCTTCTTTGTTTCCTTCCCTCCATCCTTCCATATTTCCTTCATCTTCTTTTCCTTCCTTCCTTCCTTGTCTTCTTTTCCTTCCTAATACCTTTTCCTTCCTTCCTTCTTTCCTTTCTTTTGTCTTTCCTTCCCTCCTTCCTAATCCCTTTTACTTCCTTCCTTCCTCCCTCCCTCCTTCCTCCCTCCTTTCCTTCCTCCTTCCTCCTTCCTTCCTTCCTCCCTCCTTTCCTTCCTTCCTTGACTCAAGGACAACAGGAGGGTTAGGGTTAGGTCTGGTCTCACATGTTAATTACACAGCTGTCCTTCATTGCTAAGGTTGTTCACTGTCTTCTTTTCCTTCCTATACCCTCCTGCCATCTGTCCTTCTTTCCTTCCTCCCTCTCTTACTTCTTTCCTTCTTTGTTTCCTTCCATCCTACCTTCCTTCCTTCCTTCCTTCCACCTTTCCTTCATTTTCTTATCCTTCCTTCCTTTCTTGCTTCTTTGCTTTCTTGTCTTCTTTCCTTCTTTGTTTCCTTCCCTCCATCCTTCCATATTTCCTTCATCTTCTTTTCCGTCCTTCCTTCCTTGCTTCCTTCCTTTCTTGTCTTCTTTTCCTTCCTAATACCCTTTCCTTCCCTCCTTCCTAATCCCTTTTACTTCCTTCCTTCCTTCCTTTCCTTCCTCCTTCCTTCCTTCCTTCCTCCCTCCTTTCCTTCCTTCCTTGACTCAAGGACAACAGGAGGGTTAAAAAGGTGTTTTTCTGCCTTCTGGTCTCACATGTCAATTACACAGCTGTCCTTCATTGCTAAGGTTGTTCACTAGGTTACTAATGGTGTTGTCCACTCTCATATTTTGGGCCAGATTTAAGCTGCAGAGTGTTTGGATCAGCGTATCTGCACATTTTAAAGAACAAATGTGATGATTTTTTAGACATAGATGCATTATAGTTGTTTTTTTTTTACTTTACTTAATAAGTTGATTGGTTGGTTCATGTATAATAGTCAGAAAATAATGATAAATAATTAGGGCTGTCAAACGATTAATTTTTTAATCGAGATTAATCACATAATTTCCATAGTTAATCACGATTAATCGTGTTTTGAATTGCATGTTTAAAATCCTGTTATTTTCCATTTGAAGGCAGTTTTAAGCCCATAATGTAAAGCATTTCTTACCAGAGTGTCTTAACTGGGAATCAATCACGGCTCTGCTGCGACTCCCACACTCCAAAATGGTCCTTTGGTGGAGCTGAGGCTGGCTTGGCTGCACCTGGGTGTTTAGCGTGGAGGTGCTAACTCAAACTCCACGTACTCCGGTGGTAGTTAAACTCCGTTTGACACAGGTTGCATTTTACTTTTGACTTGTCAACTGAAGCGTCTGGAAGTGTTTTAAAGTTAAACAAGCCGTTCAAAAGTCCAGTAGCTCTCTTACTTTCCATCAGCGCGGTAGGTTTACTGCAGGAGGCCACTTCAAAGCATAGCGCTACAGCTAGAGGAGCCGTCTACGGGGGAGTAGAAGGGACAAAAAGGCTTGGGTGGAGTACAGTACCTTTTATCAACCCTCCTATTGTCTTCTCACAGACTAATGCAACTTTTGTCTTTCTGGGTCAAAATGAACCTGGTTGGTTTGACTGTTTATAAAGTATAAGGTATAAATTATCACTTAATTCTTTCCATTATGATAAAAACGAGAAAAGAAATGAGTGTAAGAAGACCTCTGATTGGTCTAGCTTTGATATCACTGTGACCTTTGACCTCTCCATCACTGCCTATTATTATGATATTAAAGGCTGACACCTGAGCAGACTGACACGTCTCTATTTAGAGCAGGAAGAGGAGGAAGTGTTGAGATGGACGTCAAGGCTTCCTGCTGGAGGATGAAGCTGGGGGGGAGGAAGAGGAGGGAGGAGGAAGAGGAGGAAGAGGAGGGGGGAAGGGGTGGATCAAGTTCAGACACAATGTCCAACGGCGAGCGGCTGATTTTATCGACTGCTCGACATGCTGCGAGGATCGAACGGCCGGCTAAATATAGACGCAGGAAGACAGAACAAGAAGGAGCTGAGTGTGTGTGTGTGTGTGTGTGTGTGTGTGTGTGTGTGTGTGTGTGTGTGTGTGTGTGTGTGTGTGCGCAGGAACATGAGGGCTCTCAGTAACGTCCACATAAAGACTGTCATCATTAGCGTAGCGACGATGCTAATACTGCAGTCATTAACAGGCCTCTCTGCTTGGCGCTGACGTTAGCGATAAAAGCTAATGCTGCTACAGGACGGCCGCGACCTGCAGGACAGCGAGGAAGAGGAGGAGGAGGAAGATGAAGAAGAAGTCTCGTCTAAAGTTAACAGGCGTGAGAGAATAAAATCACACAGCAGGAAAATAAACAGATATAATGTGTTGTTATCTCTGCTGTGGAACATTTCACTAATTTTTTACCTCATGTCTTTTATTTTGAAATTCGATGACTTTTCCTAAAGTGGCCGAAAATGCACAAAAATATAAACTAGAGAATATTTTAAAATGTTAGCCTACAAACCACCAAAAATGACTAAAAGAGACACAAACTGACTAAAGAACCTAAAAAAATACAAAAAGGGACATAAAAGTGACTAAAAACAACTCGTTACCATAGTAACTAAGGATGGAGTGACTAAAGAGACTCAAAACTACAAAAAAGAGACATAAAAATTATTAAAAAAGAGACACAAATTGACTACAGAAACCTAAAAACTACCGAAAAGAGACATAAAAGTGACTAAAAACATCTGGTTACCATGGTAACCTTGAGATGGAGTGACTAAAGAGACTCAAAACTACCCAAAAGAGACATAAAAGTGACTAAAAACATCTGGTTACCATGGTAACGTAGAGATGGAGTGACGAAAGAGACTCAAAACTACCCAAAAGACACATAAAAGTGACTAAAAACAACTAGTTACCATAGTAACGTAGAGATGGAGTGACTAAAGAGACTCAAAACTACCAAAAAGAGACATTTCCATCATTATGTCTATGTTATATTTTCATGTCTCCTCCTTCCCTTCCTTCCTACCTCCCTCCTTTCCTTCTTTCTTCCTCCCTTCCTTCCTCCTTTACTTCTCCCTTCCATCCTCCTTCCTTCCTACCTCCCTCCTTTCCTTCTTTCTTCCTCCCTTCCATCCTTCCTTCTCCCTTCCTTCTCCCTTCCATCCTACCTCCCTCCTTTCCTTCTTTCTTCCTCCCTTCCTTCTCTCTTCCATCCTCCTTTACTTCCTTCCTACCTCCCTCCTTTCCTTTCCTTTCCTTTCCTTTCCTCCTTTCCATTCTCTGCTCTCTGAGACATTAAATCACATTTATTGATCAGTCAGATTATCGACTATCGATCTTTTCTAAAATAAGAACAGCACTTAAACGAGGGAATGAATGAACTCAACTTGTTTGACTTTGGCTTCGACTGAAAGTCTTAAATATTCACGCTGACCGATACAAACACATTCCAGCTAATCAATGGAGGAGTAGTAGGAGCGGAGCCCTGATGTA
Organism: Scomber japonicus; assembly: GCF_027409825.1. Taxonomy (NCBI): domain Eukaryota; kingdom Metazoa; phylum Chordata; class Actinopteri; order Scombriformes; family Scombridae; genus Scomber; species Scomber japonicus. The sequence continues at coordinate 31,815,199 of NC_070585.1, read as the reverse complement.
GAATAATGAAGTGTGTTTAGAGGTTAATGTGGTTCAGATCAGACAGTAGCAGATTCTTCATCCTCAGTGATTCACAGGAGAGAAAAGACTCATTGTTCCATGTTTGTTCGTCTCTTCTCTTAACATAGTTACAACATGGCCGCTTATTGTTAGTCATGTGACCCCCCCCCCGCCCCCCCTTTTTTTTGTCCATATTATGTCTTTTAGTGAAGAGGAGGAGGAGGAGGAAGTGAAGGAGACTACTTCACTTCCTCCTCCTCCTCCTCCTCCTCATCCTCCACCTGCTCCTTTTCTTTTCTAATCCATTCAGTAAACTACTTCATTTTTACTCTCAGTACTCTAAAATAACTTCCTCTCTCCTTCTCTCTTTCTCCCTCCCTTCCTTCCTTCTTTCCTTTCCTCCCTTCCATTCTTCCTTCATCCCTTCCTTCTTTCCTGTGTCCTTCCTCCCTTCCTCTTTTCCTTTCTCCTTCCCTCCCTCATTCCTTTTTTCCTCCAATCCTCCTACCTTCCTTCCTTCCTCCTTCTTTCCTTTCCTCCCTTCCTTCTTCTCCATTCCTCTTTTCCTCCTACCTTCCTTCTTTCTTCCTCCTTTCCTTTCCTCCCTTCCATTCTTTCTTCCTCCCTTCCTTCCACCCTCCTTCCCTTCCTTCCTACCTCCCTCCTTTCCTTCTTTCTTCCTCCCTTCCATCCTTCCTTCCTCCTTTCCTTCTCCCTTCCATCCTCCTTCCCTTCCTTCCTATCTCCCTCCTTTCCTTCTTTCTTCCTCCCTTCCATCCTCCCTTCCTTCTCCCTTCCATCCTCCTTCCCTTCCTTCCTACCTCCCTTCCTTCCTAATTAGTCTCTATTATTTTATTCTGATTAATGCTTATAATTATTATTATTATTATTTCACATCCTGACTTAGAAAGACATTGTTTTTGGATTTGGAACGTATCGAATTTTGGATTAACAAAAAAACATGCTTGAACAGAAGTGGAGTTATATTTAGGAAGAGGGGGAAGAGGAGGAAGAGGAGGAGGAAGAGGAGAGAAACAAATGGGCTAAACCACAAAAGGAAGCCATTTGGATGAAAGGAGGATGTAGTTAGAGTAGTAAGGGAGGGGGGAAGGGGGGAGGGGGGAAGGGGGGAGGGGTGGGGTTGTTGTTGGGGCAGTTAAAAGTCTGGAGTCTGGAGGGAAAGGGTGGAGGGTCATGGGGGAGGTGAGGAGTGGTAGTTGTAGGTAATGAGGGTTGAGAGGTGGAGGAGGAGGGGGGGGGGCAGATAAGAGGCTTTTTAACTGTTATGCCTCCTATCAAAGGAGAACTGTGATGGTGGTCTGCATGGTTACTTTACTCCTACAAGTTTCCTGTTTTTTAAAACCCCCTTTTTTTAAACTGAGTTTAGCAGAAGTCAAGTTAACTGAATATTTTACATCATTTACTGAACACGTAAAAATATGATGGATTACAATAAAGATGATTAACTGTAATTTAAAGTTATTCACACTCCTGTCCAGTTAATAGTGAGTGTGTATATTAATGAACTATTATCTTGTACTCAATCAATTAATCAGTATGTATTTATATGGCGCCAAATCACAGGAAAATGTATCTTAACCCTTTAATGCATGAATTATAATAACCTCAGTTAGGATTTATAAATGCTATTATTCCTTTTTAGGCATGAAAAAAACATATTTGAAATTACACCACATGACATAATTGACAAAAAACAGTTACTGCAGATAAAGTGGTAGTGTATGGGATTACTACTGTTGAGGCTAAAGTGCAACTATGCGACCAGATAGTAAGCAGATTGTTTACACTGTAGTAAACTACACGATTACCCACAATGCATTTGGTTCCTACCTGAGCTGAAATCATCAGGCTGAAGCTGATTTCATTTTAGCTCTAACTCTGTAAATAAACCACTTTATCCACATTTCTAACCTTTTTAGGAAGAAAGTAAAGTAGCCCTTTAGATCCATAACGATAGAATCAGTGCTTTTATTTTGAAAACAGGAAGCGAACATACCCTCGCTGTAGCTGATCTGTGACGTTTGTATTTTGGGTTTTTTGTCAGTAGTAGCATTGCATCTTGGGTAATGTGAGTGTGAGTAGTCAGCTCTTGATGCATACTCTGCATTTCTGGAGAATCTAGTAAACCATCCAGGAACTTCTCACATACTCTAAATCACTACACAGTTAAACACACTACATACTTCACATGACGTCAGAGTTAGTACGAGTAGTAGGAAAGGATGAAGTTTAGAAAACAGCCATTGTGAATGTTTCAGGTGTCACATGACTGCGCATTCCGGAATCATCATACATTCCGGAATCATCACGCATTCCGGAATCATCACTGACCTCCACACTGGACTTAACACATCTATATCTCACTATCCATGATGTGATGAAGAGCTGCAGACTGGATGCTTAGAAATGAATCCGAAGTGGCAAATATCAATAAAAAATGAAAACGAATGAAAACCAGAGCTGTTAAATATGTCTAATTATCATTAAAACTAAATGAAATGATAGGTAGTAGTAGAGTGTGACAGCATGTTTATGACCCTGTTGAGAAAGCAGTCTTAAGTGTTTGTACAGTTTCCTTTTATAATCTTCCATCAATAAACAAACATGTCATCTCTTATCCACTAAGCCTGTTTACACTTTGCTTTTTTACAGATACACCAACTGCTTTGTGAGAGGGTTTTTTCTTTTTTTCAAGGATGCACAAACTGAAAATGCTCCTATAAAAGCAGGTGAATGGAAAATGAAATGAAAAGATGATTTTAAAGGCCAACCAGCAGCATGAGGTCTGAGCTAGGCTTCATGAAGGATGTGGTTTCTGAGGCTGAGGTGTTAGTTTGGTAGTTAAATGATGGACATGCTGTTGATTTGATAATGCGGTGGCTTCCTGTCTAAGCTTTCAAAATAAAACATCATGACAGTAAAATAGTCCATCCTAAGTCAATCTACTGCACTAGAGTAGTACAGTAGTTCCTCTCTCAACTAGTAGAAGATGTTGTGAACAGCTGATTATGCATGAAAAAAAAATGCAGTGAAACCGCTTTTATTTTGAAAAATACCGTAATATACATTTTTGGTCATACTGCCCATATAACCAGCAGCAAGCAGTCTGAGCTAGGCTTCATGATGGATGTGGGTTTTAGAGGCTGTGTTAGTTTGGTAGTTAAATGATGGACACGCTGTTGATTTGATAATGCCGTCTTCCTGTCTAAGTTTCCAAAATAAAACCGAAGTTGGGGCTGTAAATTACGGGAGATTCCCGAGAGAGAATTCAGTAGAGTAATAGTTCCTCTCTCAACCAGTAGAAGAAGATGTGAACAGCTGATTATGCATGAAAAAAAAATACCGTCATATACTGTGAAACCGCTTTTATTTTGAAAAATACCATAATATACATTTTTGGTCATACCGCCCAGCACTATATAAATATATATATATATATATATATATATATATATTTATATATATATATATATATAACCAGCAGCATGCGGTCTGAGCCAGGCTTGATTTGGATGTGGTTTCTGAGGCTGTGTTAGTTTGGTAGTTAAATGATGGACACGCTGTTGATTTGATAATGCGGTCGCGCTTCTATTGTTGCTGCTCAGATTGTTCTTTTGTCACTTTCTGTCCTCCTCAGCTTCACACATTCTGCTCTGATATTCAGATCAGTCACAAGCTGGGGCCGAGAGAGAGAGAGAGAGAGAGAGAGAGAGAGAGAGAGAGAGAGAGAGAGAGAGAGAGAGAGACAGAGAGAGAGAGAGAGAGAGAGAGAGAGAGCTTGAAATAATAATCTCATTTGTCGTGTTAAACGCTGCTCGTGTGCATCAACAGCTCATCTGTCATGTGACCGCTCAGCCTCAGCCTCCGCTTGTGTTTTGTGATGTTTGGAGTTTTATTTCCTGTGTCATTCCCGCTTTGGATGATGAACTTTTTGAGTCACGTCTGCTTCGATCGGGGTCTGGAGGAAACTGTCCGCCTCGCTGTTTACGTGAGGACAGCGGAGGGAGGGAGGGAGGGAGGGAGGGAGGGAGGGAGAGGGAGAGGAGAGAGAGAGAGGAGAGAGAGAGAGAGAGAGAGAGAAGAGAGAGAGAGAGAGAGAGAGAGAGAGAGAGAGGAGAGAGAGAGAGAGAGAGAGAGAGAGAGAGGAGAGAGAGAGAGAGAGAGAGAGAGCTGATGTGCTGAGTCAGAAACAGACACCAGGCGGACAGCCTCTGACTGACAGCGTTGTCCTTGTAAATCACACATATCTAAAAAACAGCCTCTAAAGGGCCAGTTCATGTAATTTTGGGACCTTAAAGAAGATTTGAGACCCTAAATCCTCCAAATTATAGCTTAAAATCTTAATTTTTTGATGGTTTCTGGGCTGAGATTTGAAGTATAAGTGCTTTTGAAAAATCAGGGGGGAGTATGTGGACACCAAATATTGAAAACCAGCTATCTAAACTACTCTAAAGGGGCCAGTTCATGTAATTTTGGGACATTAAAGAAGACTTGAGACCCAAATCCTCCAAATTATAACTTCACCAATGCTTATATTTGTTAAAATTTTAATTTTTTGATGGTTTCTGGGCTGATTTGGAGATTTGAGGTGTTATTAAGTGCTTTTGAAAAATCCTAGAGGGGTTATATGAACATCTATGTCCAAAAATATCGAAAATCAGAGTTATATACTTCCATAAAGGGAACAGTTCAAGCATTTTTGGGGCCCATAATTGAATATGAGACCCCAAAACCTTCTGAATTATAGCTTCACACCACTATGGTTATATTTGTTAAAATCTTAATATCATCTATAGTTCCTGGGCTGATTTGAGGGGGAGAGTGAAGGGACATATTAAAGCTGCAGCATACAGGGGTATTTTAAGACCTAAATTACATGATAAAATACATTGTTGTCCTTAAACTACAAAAAAACTTCAAAATACTCAAAACTATGGCCAAAAAAACTATAAAAAAACTATTAAAAACTGCAGAAAAGCTCCAGCAGCCTCTCTAACGAGCCTCAGTGTGACGTCAGCTCTGCCCTCTCCTCACTGTAACAACATCACCGTCTCACCCACTCTCACCCTCCGACCCCAGTGTGTCTGCCACCCAGCTGACCTTTGACCTCCCACCACAGACAGGAATCCGTCACCACTCGCCAACCGCTGAGCTCGGAGGGGGGGCGACCTTTCCACCCCCCTACCTCACCTTCCACCGCTGCCTCATTAGAGCTTGTGTCAGAGGGATGTGAAAGGACGGGGGGGCGGGGAAGGGGGAATCTGTGTGTGTGTGTGTGTGTGTGTGTCAGTGTGTGTCAGTGTGTGTGTGTGTGTGGTCAGTGTGTGTGTGTGTGTGTCAGTGTGTGTGTGTGTGTGTGAGGTCATCTCCAGCTCTCAGATCACACATTATTACAAAAAAAGCCATATTAAGAACATCAACAGGTCAAAGGTCACAGCAGCCTGTTGACGTTGAAGCTCGTCAGCGCTTCCTTTAACGAGTCTCTGCGGCTCCAACGCCTCATAAATGAGTCAATAAAGCTCATTTAAAGGACAATTCTGCCTCTTTTTAACATATTAATTACAAGTTATGTGCCCATACAATCATATCTTCAATTTTCTAGACACATTTGTATATCTTCCAGACGGTCATTAGTGCCAGTTATTCCAGCCTGTTATCAAAAATTAACCAAAAACTTTCCACAGACTGTTTTATTATTCCTAATTATACCGCACATATATAATTTCCTTGTTTTTCTGCAGTAATGTTTTAGCCATGAGTGTATTTAGTTTGGCTGATTAACACCAAATTAAGTAGGACACACACACACACACACACACACACACACACACATATGAGCACACACATGCACGCACACAGCCAGCAACAATTAGGCAAATTAATTCATTTGTGGGTTCAAGTTTCAATTCATCAGTTTAAATGGATAATTAACAGGCAGCTTTCTTGTGAGACCTCACATTCATTTGGGTGGGAACGACACACACACACACACACACACACACACACACACACACACACACACACACACACACACACACACACACACACACACACACACACACACACACACACACACACACACACACACACACACACACACACACACACACACACAGGACTTGTTGTTTACCTGCTGGGTGTTAATTAATGATGCTGCTTGTTTGAGGAACACATTAACATTAAGCCCCGCCCACTTGCTCATCAGCTATTGGGTGGCAGGGTAGTGATGATTGACAGCTTGCTCACCTGCAAAACTGCTGCTACCTTTGTGTCGTCCTCCCGGGTCAAAATTGATCCCTTCTGTTTCGACTGTTCCTTCTTCTTTCCTTCCTTCCTTCCTTCTGTCTTGTCTGTCCTCCCTCCCTCCTTCTCTCTTTCTTTCGTTCCTCTCTCTTTCCTCCCTTCCTCCCTCCTTTCTTCCTTCCTTCCTAACTTCCCTCCTTTCCTTCCTTCCTCTCTCCTTCTCTCTTTCTTTCCTCTCCCCTACCTTCCTCCGTCCTTCTTCCCTCCCTCCCTCCCTCCCACCTTCCTTCTTTCCTCCCTCCCACCTTCCTTCTTTCTTTCCTCTGTCCTTCTTCCCTCCCTTCCTCCATCTTTTCCTTTCTCCCTCCCTCCCACCTTCCTTCTTTCCTCCCTCCCACCTTCCTTCTTTCTTTCCTCTGTCCTTCCTTCCATCCTCTCTTCCTTCTTTCCTCTCCCCTACCTTCCTCCCTTCCTTCTTTCCTGTCCTTCTTCCCTCCCATCCTTCCTCTTTTCCTTTCTCCCTCCCTCGTTCTTTCCTCCCTCCCACCTTCCTTCCTTCTTTCCTCCGTCTTTCCTTCCTTCCTCCCTTCCTTCTTTCCTTTCCTTCCTCCCTCTCTCTTTCTTTCCTCTCCCCTACCTTCCTCCCTTCTTTCTTTCCTGTGTCCTTCTTCCCTCCCTTCCCCCCTATATAGTCAGAAACATCAATGCTAATCATGCTTCCATTGGTTTCCACTAGCATTTTCGCTAACTGCACAATTACAGTCAAAATCCTTCCTTCCTCCCTCCCTCCTTTCCTTCCTTCCTCCTCCCTTCTTCCCCCCTTCCTTCCTTGACTCAAGGACAACAGGAGGGTTAACTGTTTACTGTAGCTCCTCATCTGCTATAGAGTCAGAAACATCAATGCTAATCATGCTTCCATTGGTTTCCACTAGCATTTTCGCTAACTGCACAATTACAGTCAAAAATCCCAGAGTTTAATATCAGCTGAAAGTGAGTCTGACACTGATTACTGCCTGCTGTTCACTCACCAAACTCAATTTAAAAAAGACTTCTTTCTCTTTTTTTTCTTCCCCAAACTGTTCTCAAAGTCTAATTACAAGAAAAAGACGTTCAGTTCTTTTCCACTTCATTTACTTTCCATCTTGCTTTTTTTGCCTCGTGATGATTTGTCTCTTCTCAGACTTGAAATGTATCCATGATTCAGTGGATGACTTTTTTTCTATACGGTGATTCCAATAAACTTAAAATAAACTAAAAACTCCATTAAAAAAAAAAAAAAAGAAAAAAGAAAAAGACAGTTTTCTTCTCAAAATGTCTAATTACAACAACAAAGACGTTGAGTTCTTTTCCACATCATTTACTTTCCATCCTGCTCTGCCTCATCATGATTCTTCTTTTCTCAGACTTGAAATATGCTGGTGATTAAAGTGGAGGACTATTTCTATACGGCTGTGTCAATAAACTTCAAATAAACTCGACTAAATGTTCTCATCTTTAACCAAATAGCTCAACGAGTGAGTGAAGGAATATTCAGAATACAGACGATAAGTCATTAAAGGAAAAGTTAATATCATGTTTGAATGGACGTGATGAACAGACAGATGCAAAGGTTGAAATGGAGTCTGAACACCTGACCCTCCCAAAACACATTCTCTCTCTCTGTCTCTCTCTCTTTCTCTCTCAGGAAGGAAGGAAGGGAGGAAGGAAGGGAGGGAGGAAGAAGGAAGGGATTAAGGAAGGAGGGAAGGAAGGAAAGAAAGAAGGAATGAAGGAAGGGAGAAAGGCGGGGTCTGTCTGTCTGTCTGTCTCTCTCGCTCCGTCTCTTCGTCTCTCTCTCGCTCTCTGTCTCTCTCTCTGTCTCTCTCTCTGTCTCTCTCTCTGTCTCTCTCTCTGTCTCTCTCTCTCTCTCTCTCTCTCTCTCTCTCTCTCTCTCTCTCTCTCTCGCTCTGTCTCTCGCTCCGTCTCTCTCTCTCTCGCTCTCTCCGTCTCTTCGTCTCTCTCTCTCCGTCTCTCTCTCTCTCTCTCTCTCTCGCTCCGTCTCTCTCTCTCTCGCTCCCCGTCTCTTCGTCTCTCTCTCTCTCTCTCTCTCCGTCTCTCCGTCTCTCTCTCTCTCTCCCTCTCTATCTCTCTCGCTCCGTCTCTTCGTCTCTCTCTCTCTCTCCGTCTCTCTCTCCCTCTCCATCTCTTCATATCTCTCTCTATTTTTAAGCGAGTCCCTTCGCAGCCACAAGTCACATGTCTGATTACAAGCTGTAAACAACCTCCTAATACTTATTATAGAACCGACTGAATCCAGAGGGACATGTTTTTGGTGGAGGGGTCGGGGACTAAATCCAGACCCTCGTGTTCCTCTTGCTCTTTAAGAAGTTTCCAGGAACTCAGCGGAGGAGGAAAAAAACAAGAGTGTGTTTAAATCCTCGTTGTTTTTTTTTTTTTTTGGTCAGTTTAACATCACGGTCGAGTTTGTTTTCGCCAGTCAATTAACCACTAACGGAGCCTCGAGCATCAATGCCGTTGCTATGGTAACCTGCAGGTAAATGCACAGCACCTGGAGCGCCGATTTAGGACACTTAAGCTGCCCCCCGTATACTATTTATGTGTGTGTGTGTGTGTGTGTGTGTGTTTGTGTGTGTTTGGTGCCTTGTAGGTATGAGTAAGTGTGTGTGTGAGACACTGCTTTATAACAAGGGTGTCAAACATAAGGCCCGTGGGCCAGAACCAGCCCGCCAAGGGGTCCAATCTGGGCCGCAGGATAAATATTACAGACACCACAAAATGTCTTTTATTCTGAAATTTGACGACTTTTCCTAAAGTTTGACTAGAAACTACAAAATAAAGTGTCATAACTACTAATATTTTCAAAATGAAAATATTATATGATGTTATATTTTTGTTTAGGTGCTACAAATGTTGGGCTTTTTGTTAAATTAATAGTTTAAATAAGATTTGTTATGTTATAAATAGTTCTGTAAAAGGTAAAAAGACATGTCATACATTAGGTAAAATGATATTGTATGATAGTATTACCTAAAAAATGATCTGCTCTCTGAATATTGTCAAGCAGCTTTTGTGCAAAATAACCTAAAAAGACCCCAGAAATGACATTATTGAAACTGCTCATTATTCACAGTAAGTACATAGTTTATTATAGTAAAGATATTATTATTTGTAGGTTATGATGTAATGGTTTTACTGGTCCGGCCCATTGAGATCAACTTGGACTAAAATGAGTTTGACACCGCTGCTCTATAAGGTTTATTAAGCCTGGAAGACTAAGCATGATTGGGATTTATTACTCTGAACTATCACAAGCAGTCTCTTATTGTGTGATGTATGGTTGAGTATCTGCTCATACAGTTGAACTTTGACATTTAGAGGAGTTGCAGTGCATCAGAAGTCGCTCTGCAGCAGACCTACAGCTGCTGCCTCTGCCGCCGCCGCCACCACCGCCGCTGCTGTGAAACAAACTCCTCAGACTGCTGAAGCCGAACGCAGGAGGAAAACTCTCCTCTCTCCGCTGACCTCTCAGGGTCAGCCCGAAAAACCTCCGCCAAAAATCATCCCCTTCCCACAATCCTCCTGGGCGAGTGGGAGGAAAAACAGCAGGACGGAGAGAAAAGGGAAAGATGAAAGAGAGTGCAAAAAAAAGAGAGAGCTGCTGGCTTCACAGGCTCATTACTGACTGTGTGTGTGTGTGTGTGTGTGTGTGTGTGTGTGTGTGTGTGTGTGTGTGTGTGTGTGTGTGTGTGTGTGTGTGTGTGTGTGTGTGCGTGTGTGTGTGTGTGTGTGAGAGACAGACAGGTACTCCGCTTGTTACCCAGCATGCCGCAGGGGTCAGCGAGGTCAGAGGTTGTGGGTGGTCACTTCCTGTCCATTAGCAGGAGAGAAGGATAAAAAAGGCCCTCATCAATCACCCAACACCTGGTCACCGCGGGCAACGGTAACTAGGAGCTAACCAGTACCACGTGCTGCAACGTAACACCAGGAGCACCACGGGGGGCGACCTCTAACCCCCCCCCCAGAGAGGAAGTTTTACTTTAAACTGACTCCATTGGTGGAAACTTCATCGTACAGCTTCACACTAAATATCTCACGTAGTTTAACTTTAGTGTGAAAATTCATGTTTTTCTAATCTGAAGCCCCCATAAAACAAACCCACCAAGTATGCTGCTGCTCTCTCTTGAGTCCAGTTTATTACACTTTTATTTATTTATTAACATTTTGTTGAACTCTCTCTATTCACACCACTAAAACACACCAGTTCACACCAGTGATTCATAACCGGACTGGATGCAACTGGGCTCACACAGATACAGATGCCCGTTTCCATAGCAACGTCGCATTGCCATACCCCACTACTACTACTACTACTACTACTTCTACTTCTGGGTATGATAACATTAAACCAAGTTCAGATCACGATGAGATGAGATGAAACTACTTGCAATGCCACCGGTCTCATGAAACTACTTGCAATGCCACCGGTCTCCAAAACCCTGCGAGATTGGTGTATCGTTTCCATAGCAACAACTCTCTATACTTTTTTTTTTTTAATAGACTTTTAATATTGTTTATCGTGATTATTTCTGAGACAATATATCGTCCAACAAAAGTAGGTATTGTGACATGCCTATGAGATTGGTGTATCGTTTCCATAGCAACGACTCTCTATACTTTTCTTTTTAATAGTCTCTTAATATCGTTTATCATGATTATTTCTGAGACAATATATATCGTCCAACAAAAGTAGGTATCTTGACATGTCTATGAGATGGTGTATCGTTTCCATAGCAACAAGTCTATACTCTATACTTCTGTTTGAGCTGACACTATCATTACAGGCTTGTAGGGACTTAAAATATAATAAATAAGAATAGTGATAATTAGTTAACTTGCTTCAGTTTGATTTCTAGTATTGATGGAAACGCTGCTTTTTCAATCAGCTGATCATTTTCCTTCCTTCCTTCCTTCCCTCCCTCCTTCTCTCTTTCTTTCCTCCACCCTACCTTCCTTCTTTCCTCCCTTCCTCTTTTGATTTCTCTCTCCCTGCATCCTTCCTTCTTTCCTTTCCTCCACCCTACCTTCCTCCTTTCCTTCTTTCCTCCCTTCCTCTTTTCCTTTCTCCCTCCCTGCATCCTTCCTTCTTTCCTTTCCTCCACCCTACCTTCCTCCCTTCCTTCTTTCCTCCCTTCCTCTTTTCCTTTCTCCCTCCCTGCATCCTTCCTTCTTTCCTTTCCTCCATCCCCCTTTCTTCCTCCCTCCCTTCCATCCTCCTAACCCTAACCCTGTTAATTAGTCTGAACTGGTTTTAATACAGATAAACTATGACTGGATCCTACTTTGATACTGAGGGACTCTTCAAAAATGTGATTCTCAGGCTTTTAAAGTTTTTTGAAGCTTTCTTTCTTTCTTTCTTTTTTTCCAGGTAGATTTATGGATGTTCTCTTGGCGATGGACGCCGTCACGCTGAACGATACCAATATGTGTTCATTTGATTTGAGTTGAGTTATGACTCTGAGAAGGATTTCTGACTCAAATTCTCCCACTTTAGTCTTTCTGCTGCCAGATCCTGTCAGTCTCCAACGCTTAAAAGCTTCACAACGAAGAGTTAAGACTAGATTTGATCCTCCTAGTTTTTCCTCTGAAGCATCAATCCTGTCTGACTGCATGCATGTGAGCCTTCTGGACATGTAGTGCAGGGGTGTCAAACATGCGGCCCGGGGGTCAGATCCGGCCCGCCAAGGGGTACAATCCGGGCCCACTTCCCTTTCGATGTTCTTTTCCTTACTTCCTTTCTTCCTTCTGTCTATCCTTCCTACCTTTCTTCCCTCTTTCCTTTTGTCTGTCTGTCTTTCCTTCCTTCCTTCCTTCCTTTCTTCCTTCTGTCCTTCCTACCTTCCTTTTTTCCTTTCTTCCTTCCATCTGTCCTTCCTCCCTTTTTTCCTTCCTCCATTTCTCCCATCTGTTCTTCCTTCTTTCCTTCCTTCCTTCCTTCTGTCTGTCCTTCCTACCTTTCTTCCCTCTTTCCTTTTGTCTGTCTGTCTTTCCTTCCTTCTCTTCTTTCCTTCCTTCCATCTGTCCTTCCTACCTTCCTTACTTCCTTTCTTCCTTCCATCTGCCCTTCCTTCTTTCCTTCCTTCCTTCTGTCTGTCCTTCCTACCTTTCTTCCCTCTTTCCTTTTGTCTGTCTGTCTTTCCTTCCTTCCTTCCTTCCTTCCTTCCATCTGTCCTTCCTTTCATCTGTCCTTCCTCCCTTTTTTCCTTCCTACATTTCTCCTATTTGTTCTTCCTTCTTTCCTTCCTTCCTTCCTTCCGTCTGTCCTTCCTACCTTTCTTCCCTCTTTCCTTTTGTCTGTCTGTCCTTCCTTTCTTCCTTCCATCTGTCCTTCATATCTCCCTTTTTTCCTTCCTCCATTTCTCCCATCTGTCCTTCCTTCTTTCCTTCTGTCTGTCCTTCCTACCTTTCTTCCCTCTTTCCTTTTGTCTATCTGTCCTTCCTACCTTCCTTTCGTCCTTCTGTCCTTCCTTCCTTCCTTCCTTTTTTTCTTCCTTCCTTCCATCTGTCCTTCCTCCCTTTTTTCCTTCCTCCATCTCTCCCATCTGTTCTTCCTTCTTTCCTCCCTTCCTTCCTTCTTTCCTTCCTTCCTTCTGTCTGTCCTTCCTACCTTTCTTCCCTCTTTCCTTCCTTCCTTCTGTCTGTCCTTCCTACCTTTCTCCCATCTTTCCTTCCTTCCTTCCTTCTGTCTGTCCTTCCTACCTTTCTTCCCTCTTTCCTGTTTTCTGTCTGTCTGTCTGTCTTTCCTTCCTTCCTTCCTTGCTTCCTTCCTTCCTTCCTTCCTTCCTTCCTTCCTTCCTTCCATCTTTTTAATGATCCGGCCCACATGAGATCAAATTGGTCTGCATGTGGCCCTTGAATGAAGATGAGTCTGACACCCCTGATGTGGTGCACTAACAACAATCTGTATAAAGTTGCACTCTGTTTGAAATGCATCTAATAAAATCTGGGTCAGAGTCTTTTCTGATAGTCGGAAAGTGTGAAATATCAGTTTTGATGCATGAAAAAAATAAAAAAAACAGATGCAAGCAAACATCATCAATCTACCGCTCATGTGTTTGAAACAATGGAAAAAAGCTTCTGTGCATCCAAACTCATAAAAAAAGAGAAAGAGGAGGAGGAGGAGGAGGAGGATGATGATGATGAGGAGGGGGGGAAAGTATGGAGCTGGTTCAGCCAGAGGAAAGAGGGCAACATGAAAAGTCAATTTTATAAAGTGAGATTGAGGTCAAATGATTTTAAGCATTTTTTTTTTTTTAAAGCATTTGTTGGTTTGTAGGTCAGAGCAGCAGCGTTCAGATGCTGCTGGAAGGTTTTGGTAATTTTCTAAACAGGCTTCTTTGACTCAACAAGTCTCGAGTCTTTTTAGTCTCGACTCCGACCTGCTGCTGCTCACCACCGCACGCCGTGTCGCCTCTGATGCTCCAAACCTACCCTCAACTAATGAGTTTAACATGGAACCTGCGTCTCCTTCATCTCTCCTCCTCCTCCTCCTCCTCCTCTTCCTCCCCTTCTCTCCTTCATCCCTCCTCCTCCTCCCCTTCTCTCCTTCTCTCCTTCATCCCTCCTCCTCCTCCTCTTCCTCTTCCTCCCCTTCTCTCCTTCATCCCTCCTCCTCCTCCTCCTCCCCTTCTCTCCTTCATCCCTCCTCCTCCTCCTCTTCCTCCTCCTCCCCTTCTCTCCTTCATCCCTCCTCCTCCTCCTTTTCCTCCTCCTCCCCTTCTCTCCCTCCTCCTCCTCCCCTTCTCTCCTTCTCTCCTTCATCCCTCCTCCTCTTCTTCTCCTTCTCTCCTTCATTGCTCCTCCTCTCCTCCTCCCCTCCTCCCCTTCTCTCCTTCATCCCTCCTCCTCCTCCTCCTCCCCTTCTCTCCTTCATCCCTCCTCCTCCTCCTCCTCCCCTTCTCTCCTTCTCTCCTTCATCCTCCTCCTCCTTTTCCTCCTCCTCCCCTTCTCTCCCTCCTCCTCCTCCCCTTCTCTCCTTCATCCCTCCACCTCCTCCTCTTCTGTGAATCCACCTGTGGACTCGTGGACGCGTGTCTTCTTTTAAAAAGTGACATTTAGAGATTTTATGAAATGTCAGCCACAGATTTTAAGCACCTTTCTCTCACACAGCTGACAGCCTCCGAAAAATCAAACAGCAGCTTTTCATTCATCCAACAATCCAATACTTTATATTTACAGACGCACTCAGGTCTGATTAAAAAGATCTTTACACAGACTTCAGATATCATCATCACAGGAGCTTTTGTCCGAGTTCAAACTGAGGTTAATACTTGACTTCATTTCTGCACAGGAAGCAGTTTTTTTTTTTTTTTTTTTTTTTTGCATATATTTCTTCCCACTTAAAAAAAAACTCTTAATCCTTAAGGCCGACACATGCCCAGTTTTACCCTCGTTCCTAATCCCGTCTTAAGCTGCAAAATTCACTTTTACCTCCAAACTCAAAGAGGGTTAGATAATCTGGATGTCCTGACCCTTTGTGATGTCATCATGTCTCCAGATCTCACATATTAAACCTGTAGCGTTCGATATTAGAGATAATGAATTAAAATAATGCATGCACACACACACACACACACACACTTACACACTTACACACACACACACACACGCACACACACAATTATACAGTACTAAGAAGCTGCAGGCTGATCATTTATCTGTGACACCATCACTCACACACACACACACACACACACACACACACACACACACACACACACACACACACACACACACACACACACACACACACACTCAGTTGTTCTGAGCATGCTCAGTGTCTCTCCGGCCCAGCGGCTCGATTGATTGATCTGTGCTCAGACACTCAAACACACACCAGCTCTGACCTGCTGTCTAGCGTGTGTGTGTGTGTGTGTGTGTGTGTGTGTGTGTGTGTGTGTGTGTGTGTGTGTGATGGAGGGGCATGATAATCGACTACCAACAACAACATCACCCTCTGCTTTTAAACCACACACACACACACTTCCCGCCTGTCCATTACTCTGCCGATGACATGATGTGTTATCTCCTCATCTAAACACACACACACACACACACACACACACACACACACACACACACACACACACACACACACACACACACACACACACACACACACACACACACACACACACACACACATCACGGTTGGATAACTGTTCCAGGCCGATCAATATTCAGATTCCCCCCGAGGCTTCCCGACACGTGTCACTCATCTAGTGTGTTGTTGTATATATGTGTGTGTGTGTGTGTGTGTGTGTGTGTGTGTGTGTGTGTGTGTGTGTGTGTGTGTGTGTGCTCAGTAACCCAGAAACTCGGGTCCAGAGTGTTTGTCCTGGTTTACATGTTAACCCAGTTGTTCTCCCACCCCCCCCCCCCCGATCAGAGATCAATAGCAGCAGCAGCAGCAGGTCGTGAGTTCGATTCCACATGTTCACACCAGACTCACAGCTTCATACTGAGGATCTGGAACACATCTGATCATCACTATTAAACTTTCATGTTGCTGTCAGCGTGATTATAAAGTTATTTATATTTTAAAGGAACTGTGACACTTTTTTTTTTCCTGATGGCTGAAATCACGTCTGATTTCTCTCTGATGTTTATTTAGTTCAAACATATTAATACAATAAAATAAAAAGACAGAAATGACAGGAAACTGTAGATAAACTATCAAATAATAACCATTCAGTGTTAGAGAAGGGTGAAGGATGAAGAAAGGAACTTTTACTACTTCTAACCCATTCTTAAAAAGCAGAAGATAACTAGAATAAAGAAACAATAAATAAATAAATAGATAAAGAAAACAACCTGCAGAGCTTATCAGATGAGCTCAGGTACTCCATCAACACACGTTAAAAATAAAAAAATAGTATTGTTCCTGTATTATTTTTTAAGAAATGTTGATGTTTAAACTCGCAGTCTGACTCAGGTTGAATGGAGGCTTGTCATAATTTATAACTGACTGCTTATCGTGACTATAAATCTATATAAATATAAGTTTAACACTAATTTGCATTCATATATGTGTAAGTGTTTTCCCCTCATAGACACAAATATGTGGATATATATTAGGTCTGGGCAATTAATCAAAAAAAATCATCAAAACCGACATTTAGAAACTCTAATCGACTTAATCTTGCTCATGTCAGTTAATCGTGGTGTTCACTGTTGCCATGACAACAAGGTATTTGAAAACATTTTAACCTAAACCATGATCTTTACATAGTTCTGATCAAGTAAACTACACATTAACTACAGTGTCCCGTTGTCCTTGAGTCAAGGGAGGAAGGGAGGAGGAAGGAAGGAAGGAAGGAAGGAAGGAAGGAAGGAAGGAAGGAAGGAAGGAAGGAAAGGAGGGAAGAAGGAAGGAGGGAGGGAGGGAGGGAGGAAGGAAGGAAGGAAAGAGGAAAGAAGGAAGGGAGGAAAGGAAAGAAGGAAGGAATGAAGGAAGGGAGGAAGGTAGGTGGAGGGAGGGGAAGGAGAGAAAGAGAAGGAAGGAAAGAGGAAAGAAGGAAGGGAGGAAGGTAGGGGGAGGAAAGAAAGAGGAGGAAGGAGGGAGGAAGGGAGGAAGGAAGGAAGGAAGGAAGGAAGGAAAGAAGAAAGGGCGGAAAGTAGGGGAAGGAAAGAAAGAGAAGGAAGGAGGGAGGAAGGAAGGAAGAAAGGAAGGAAAGAAGGACGGAAGGAAGGAAGGAAGGAAGGAAGGAAGGAACAGTCAAAACAAATGGGGTCAATTTGACCCAGGAGGACATGTGCGTTTATATAACATCATGTATTCCCTGCGTGTCCGTCCTGGGAAAGAGTCCATCCTTTGAGCTTTCTTCTATTTATACACAGTTTAAAGGTTATTGTGTTTTGGAGTCTATTTAAATCTCCCTCCTGAGGCAACTTCTGGATAAATACAACTTTACTTGACTTGGCTACAGCTGCAGAAGTTCTCCCTGAGGTGCTCCGCTGGTTGGGAATCACTTCTCTTTTGGTTTTTACTCCCTTCTGAACTCAATCTAAACAACATGATGAAGAAGTTATAGGACTAAAAATAATAAAGCTAAACAGTACAAGAATGAGAGGAAAGGTGGAGAAGCTGCCCTCCTGTTGTCCTCCAGTCAAGGAAGGAAGGGAGGAAGGAAGGAAGGATGGAAGGGAGGGAGGAAGAAAAGGAGGAAGGAAGGAAGGAAGAGAGAGAGGAAGGAAAGAAGGAAGGATGCAGGGAGGGAGGAAGAAAGCAAGAGAGAAGGAGGAAAGAAGGAAGGAAGGAAGGAAGGGTGGAGGAAAGAAAGAGAGAAGGAGGGAGGGAAGGAAGGAAGGAAGAAAGGGGGATGGAGGAAGGAAGGAAGGAAGGAAGGGAGGAAAGAGAGAGGAAGGAAAGAAAGGAAAGAAAGAGAGAAGGAGGGAGGAAGGAAGGGAGGAAAGAACGAAGAAAGGGGATGGAGGAAGGAAAGAAGGAAGAAAGGGGATGGAGGAAGGAAAGAAGGAAGGGAGGAAAGAGAGAGGAAGGAAAGAAAGAGAGAAGGAGGGAGGAAGGACAGACGGAAGGAAGGAAGGAAGGAAGAGAGGAAAGAAGGACGAAGGAAGGAAGGAAGGAAGGAAGGAAGGACAGACAGAAGGAAGGAGGGAGGAAGGACAGACAGGAGGAAGGAAGGAAGGAAGGAAGGAAGGAAGGAAGGAAGGAAGAAAGGAAGGAAAGAAGGAACAGTCAAAACAGAAAACAGACGGGGTCAATTTGACCCGGGGAGGACGACATGAAGGTTAAAGCACATTGTTCATTTCCTCTTATAAGCAACAGGAATGTCTCTATCAAGTTTCAAGGCTATCCATCCAATTCTAGTCACAAAAGTTAGCGCAGCATTCGTCCTCGGTGGAAAATGAAAAGTCTTATATATTTATTTTATAGCAATAAATCCAATAATAGAAGAGATATGTCAGTTTAGACCAAAGCAGTGGAAAAAAAGTTAAGTAAACAGGAAGTAGCCAGTATCCGTCATCCAAAAGCCGAGAAAAACAAGTTCAAACCACTTTCCTACAAGTTGTTGAAAGGCATTATGGGAAATGTAGTAAACCATAGAGTGTCACCAGAGTTATACAATGTTTAAAAAAAAACAAAAAACCATTTGGCATCATTTCTGTTTTTCTGACTTTAAAGGAGTTTGTTTGTGTGAGAGTGACGTGAGTCCAACTAAACACCATCTGTCACCACACACACACACACACACACACACACACACACACACACACACACACACACACACACACACACACACACACAGACACACACACACAGACGCTGCCCTACTTCCAGCTATTCTGACAGCATCAACCAGGACAACACTCTGTCATACCTGTCTGTCTTGTCTCTGTCAGTCAGTCAGTAAATTAAGACTTGATGACACTGTGGGGAGGAAACTTGACGTGTCACAGCAGCGGTATAATAAAGTACTGAGGTCAGACAGAAACACACTAAAATACGCAATAAATACACAAAAGTACAAGTAAAGTGTCCAAAAACAAGGCCAAAGCCAGACATGAAGAAGTAAAAGTACTGATATATAACATAATGTAATCATTTTCCCATAAATAAAAGCTGTGAATGAAACAGCTGAGAGTAGTGCAAGGTTGGGTTGCTAGGTGGTTGCTAGGTGGTTGCTATGGTATTCCTGGAGGTTGGATAGGTTGTTCGGGGGGCTTTGGGATTGACATCAGGAAGTCGGTGGTTGTTATGGTGCTTGGAGGTGGTTGCTAGGTGGTTGCTAGGTGGTTGCTTGGTGGTAGCTATGGTATTCCTGGAGGTTGATAGGTAGCTCGAGGAGGGAGGGGGGGGGTTTGGGATTGACATCAGTGGTTGCTAGGTTGTTGCTATGGTATTCCCGGAGGTTGATAAGTTGTTCGGGGGGCTTTGGGATTGATATCAGGAAGTCAGTGGGTTGTTATGGTGCTTGCTAGGTGGTTGCTATGGTATTCCTGGAGGTTGATAGGTAGTTCTGGGGGGGTTGGGGTTGGGATTGACATCAGGAAGTCGGTGGTTGTTATGGTGCTTGGAGGGCGGTTGCTAGGTGGTTGCTATGGTATTCCCGGAGGTTGATAAGTTGTTCGGGGGGCTTTGGGATTGACATCAGGAAGTCGGTGGTTGTTATGGTGCTTGGAGGTGGTTGCTAGGTGGTTGCTATGGTATCTCTGGAGGTTGATAGGTAGTTCTGGCGGGGGGGGGGGGGGGGGGGTTGGGTTGGGATTGACATCGGGAAGTCAGTGGTTGTTGTGATGCTTGGAGGTGGTTGCGAGGTGGTTGCTAGGTGGTTGCTAGGTGGTTGCTATGGTATTCCTGGAGGTTGATAGGTAGTTTTGAGGGGTGGGGTTGAGGTTGGGATTGACATCAGGAAGTCATGGTTGTTATGGTGCTTGGAGGCGGTTGCTAGGTGAGTAACAGGTGGTTGCTATGGTATTCCTGGAGGGTTGATAGGGTAGTTCGAGGGGTGGGGTTGAGGTTGGGATTGACATCAGGAAGTCGGTGGTTTGTTATGGGTGCTTGGAGGGCGGTTGCTAGGTGAGTAACAGGTGGTTGCTATGGTGAGTCGAGTGAGTCTCTCAAGGCTTTTTTGTTTTTGAATTATCTCATTACAAAGATACTCCTAAATCAATTACCGGCAGAAAAAGGTCAAGAGTGTCTGAAGCAAAGAGGAAAAAGAAACGTTGCCGAGCATCACTAACTAACTGCATCTTGTTTATGTATTATAAATATATTGGGTTTATTTAGGACAAAAAAAAAAAGAATAAAAAAAAGATATTTGGTGTATTTTATTTTATTTGATGATGAGTTTTTGTATTATAGTTTGTTAATAAAAAGCCAAAAACTCTCCCTCTCTCTCTTTCTCACTCTCTAAAGTCTCCAAAAAGTAGTGATAACCTTTTGTTCTTCATATTTATTCTGTTAAATATTAAATTATATTTTCTGTCAATTGCTGTGAAATGTCTTAATGCTGTTTCAATTTGATCTTCACACTTTAAAATATACAGAATATTACAGAAATAGAGATGTTTCTGGGCTGAAAAGTACAGAAAAGTCAAATTCAAACATATATGATTAAGTATAAATAATACTGTAATTAACATATTAAAAAATTAACAATATTTAATGTATTTATATAGATTTTATTAGATTGTAAGTTGCTGTTGAAGCTGCTGTATTTCCATCAGAATGGAGGCTGCTGCAGCTCTGTGTAATAAAACATATCATATCCTTCAAACTGTGCTGCTGAATTACAGTTTTACAGCTTCTAGGAAACACACACACACACACACACACACACACACACACACAGACACATACACACACACGCACACACACACACACACACACACACACACACACACACAGTCTTCCCTGCAGGCAGATATTAGCATTGTAAATACGACCGGCCACAGAGCAGAGCGTGACTGAACTCTTCTTCTTCTTCTTCTTCTACTGCTGCTGCTGACCACGACAACGACAAGGTGACGCCAGGGGAAACAGGATGATGTCACAGGCCATCACCCCCCCCCACGACCCTTACCCCCCCCCCCCCCCTCCTCCTCCTTGTGTAGACAAATCAATGATGGCGTTTGCTTAAAGCGC